>NW_022758923.1:0-496 GCF_011630105.1 Anneissia japonica
TATTATTATTATTATTATTATTATTATAAAATTCATGCAACATTTTTTTTTTATTATTGGAGTGTTGGACTATGTACCTATGGAAAAATTCCTATTTTAAATTTGCTAAATATTTAGAATGAAAAAGATTAACCTATATGTCGACAAACGTTGAATGTATAAAATTTTCGAACCCATTGAGCCCAGATATAATACGAACGGTGGACAGCGTCTATAATTTGATGATCTCGAGTTAAATACCAAATACGTTTTCATTACAGTGGCGTATTTATTGAGAGCCATGAGTACTGTTAGATTTATTACAGCCTTCAATAAATACTATATCATGATATACTGATACTAATAATTAAAATAAATAGATTATTAATAAAATTATTAGACTAATAATAACAATAATCAGGATGCTGATAAGAATAATAGTAATTAATAAATAATCGATAATAATTATTAACAATATTAACAAAAAATATTAATATTATTAATAATAGCATAATTA
>NW_022758923.1:502-1574 GCF_011630105.1 Anneissia japonica
CTTTATTAGAGTACTTGCCCTGTCTCTTATACACATCTAGATGTGTATAAGAGACAGTATATATACACCGTTCAATGAACTTGTTACATTATGATCAAATTTATCTAAATCATTATTTCGTATTTTAAGAGCAAAATATCGTTTCCTATAGATTGTATATTATTTAGTTTTTTGTCTTTTGTTCTTTTTACATAGAAAATCAATTATATTATAAGGTAGTTTACGTTTATCACATCGAACGGTCCATTTTAAATTTGTAATACAACTCTTTAAAATAGTCACCAAATTAGAAAAAGAAATTGCCTACACAAACCACCGGTAATATTCAGATATAATTTCCCCGTTAAACACTCACTTAGTTGTATGTGAATTCAATATATTATTTATACATTTGTTGAGGTAATTTATTGGTGTTATATTTTTCGCACCCTCCCACAAGCGTAATTTCTTGTATTGCGATCATTGAACCGCCCATCTTACGTGGTTTACATAATTTAAACCAATCACTATATCAATATATTACCTCTTCAACGACACCAATTAACCGTACCCCTGCGATTATATCATATAATAAACAGGTTAAAACATCTGAAACTTACACACAAACGAAATTTGTTTGCGCGTCCAAAAGTACCGAAATTCAAAACGATTGAAACACAAAAAAAAGGAGATAATCGTCTGTAACTAAGCTATTGGTGATTCGGTTGCTGCGTTTTGGGGTATTGGTGGCGATTACTTCATTGAGAACAGAACGGAACACGTTTATTTAACACTTTCAAACTCGTTACTAGAACCAATCGTGTCAGCAAAGTTCAAAACAATCTTCGTTCCGGCCTTAATATCCACCACGAGACACATTGGACCGTTTCGCTCCACCTGTATTTACACGAAGTCTGTCTCATTGACTTGTTAAGAACAACCAATTATGAGTCGTAAATCGAAGCTGATACCAAGAACAAGTATTTGAATTACAAAGATAAGCTGTTTAACAATTGCTATATAGTTGGAGATTTTTAATTATTTTCCATGTTGAGTTTAAAAGCTCCGACTATTGAAATTGATTTAAGAGCTT
>NW_022758924.1:0-294 GCF_011630105.1 Anneissia japonica
CAATGGAATAGTGTTTGTTTCAGGCTATCTCACTTTGCCTATCCAAAAAAAATTGTATTTTGACTCTACTTTTTAACATTGTAACTTTTTGCAGAAAAGTGCTTATCTCGCCGAGTTGAGCACTTAGTGCCAATTTTTGACTTTTCGCCATATTTCAAGTACTTTTCCTAAAAACTTCAAACTTTCAATGGAATAGTGTTTGTTTCAGCCTATCTCACTTTGCCTAACCCTAACCCTAACGCTAACCCTAACTCTAACTCTAACCCTACCCCTAACACTAACCCTAACCCCAAC
>NW_022758924.1:378-581 GCF_011630105.1 Anneissia japonica
TTAGTGCAAATTTTTGACTTTCCGCCATATTTCGAGTACTTTTCCGAAAAACTTCAAACTTTCAATGGAATAGTGTTTGTTTCAGCCTATCTCACTTTGCCTAACCCTAACCCTAACCCTAACCCTAACCCTAACACCAACCCTAACTCTAACCCTAACCCTAACTCTAACCCTAACACTAACCCTAACCTAACAAAAAAAAA
>NW_022758925.1:0-1486 GCF_011630105.1 Anneissia japonica
TTATATCCAATTTCATATTATAAATACTGTAATAATTTATTATTTTTGAGCAGTTCTTTAATCCTTGCCGATAGACCGAGAGAGCCCTTCGATGGCAAGCATTCTTCAATTAGGCAATCCTGCCATATAGATCCTTAAGTAGCTTTTTGCAAATAAATGATATGTAAGACCAGCAAAAATTAATTAAATATGTATATCAAAATGCAATTAAAATCCGTATATAGGGTATATAGATTGTTGCTCTTTAAATTAGAATATGAGCGAGCCCTATAGGCCTAAAAATCTTATGTTATTAATTTGATTATTATTATTTATCAATATTAAAATAGTACAAGTCAGTTGGCCGCAATATATAAATTGTGCTTTGCTGTAAATGTTATAAATTGTAAGTGTAAAAATGATATACAGGATCTGTGATATATTCAACTTGTGTAATTATGTAACGTACATTTTATTGTATTAAAAGTCTCGCCTCTGTTTAATATTGTAATGGCTGTACTTTTATAAACACACTACAAGAGCGTGTCCGCTGTTTTAAAAGCATCGTTTCCAAAATAAAGTTATAATAATTATATAATAGTATGCAATAGAAACAGCAAATCATTTTTAAGATTATTAAACATAACCTTTATTTTCATTGCCATTCGTATTTATACAGGCTGTACAAAGATTTTAAATTAAGAAGAACCATTTTCTAATATTGTTTAGCAAACAACCTTTAAAGATCGTCAGAAAGGGGCTGAAAAAAAATTAATTTTTTTTCTTATTTAGCTTAAATATCTTTCCGAACGCATCTAGGCGAATGAGAAAATTTTAATGATGAACGTAAACAGTGTATTAATGCAACTGATAAATGATTTAAATTTATATAATTAAGGAAGAAATGTATATATATATATACATATAAATGAATATAAGTTGTCAGTTCAGGCAACGTATAGTGCTCGATGCTATGCAGAGCGGTATAATAATAATAGTAATATTAATAATTATATATATATATATATATATATATATGCCTATATATATAAAACTATTAAAAACAATTAAAACCAAAGATTACCATTAAATAAAATAGGTCGGGTCTTTATTGATTAAAATGTGACGAATTAACGATAATTGAAAACAATTCTAATTTTAATTTCAATCATTTTCGCGAGCACGGAATTTACGCGAGCACGCACGCGCGCAAATATTCGATAATATATGAATTTTTATACGCTGTCCATACTAAGTGATGTTAATTATAAAATATAATTGTAAACCCAATTAAGTGTTTGAAATTAATATGCAATGTACGTAACACATATACTTTGCATGTGTTCAACGGGAAGATTATGAAACAAAATGGACGGTGTGTACCACGTGACTTTCGTAAACCAAGGAGCGGAATGTCGCAACTCTTTATATATATGGTTCTGACATCATAGTGTCAAGCCATGTTTTGCTCTAACTGTGGAACAAAAAGGGGTGTCTATAAAACGAC
>NW_022758926.1:0-3703 GCF_011630105.1 Anneissia japonica
AAAATACTGAAAAACAATGCTGTGGGAAACAAAGGCTGGATAATAAACTAATGTTACAGTAATTCAAATGACAAATTGGCTGTTTTTCCAGATACAATGTAAATAAATAACAATAATAATATAATAATAATAATAATAATAATATATAACATCATATCATATGTTAGTATTTATTTTATTTGCTGTATTTGTTATGTAGTAGAAAGCGTAGGATTCATGACAAAACGAAAATAAAAACCGTCCGATAATATTAATTGATAGTTTAGAAATAATAGTATTCATTTTACTTGCTTTTAAGTAGCCTGTTGTTACTTATTAGAAATACAACAAAACATAAATTAAAAAAAATATGATAAACCGATTGATGAACTTGCAATGATAATTAGGCCTAGTTTTATTAAATTTAGCGTTTCGAAACTCCATTGACGCTCCATATATTTGTTGAAAACAAACCGCGACCGAAATGAAGCGCGACCGAAACGAAACGCGACCGAAACGAAGCGCGACCGAAATGATCTGTATTCGTCTAGCCTAGTTTACAAGTCCTGTAGGCTGTGTAGTAGTAGGCCTAGTAGAGGCCCAGTAATAATAATAATAATATTAGCATTTTTTCAAGGTGTCAGTAATCCAGTATCACTTAGAAAGCCTTTGTATTTGTGTGCCAACCATAGTAACAAATTATATTAAAAAAAAGAGTTTACAGATGCTCAATTATACTGGTTAAAAAAAGCCAATAATTTGCTGTTATTGATTTTTCTGAAAATTTTGGAGAATTTAAAAAAAATTCTCGAGAGGGGAGATTGTTCAAAATTTGGGAGAATCCTGATTGTCAGTTCTCGTAATAAATATATGTTTTATGATTAATGAAAAAAAAAGAGAAAAAACGTATAATTGGCCTAACTTGTACCTGAAGCGATGTCTTATCCTAACAGCTAAAATGCGCTATTCGACAACATGAACATTTCTAGATCCCATCCGTTTAAAAGCCAGCGAAAAAAGTTTTCCAAATTAAGTAGTTTCATTATTGTAATGTTGAAAGTATTGATTTCATGCTCTGATGACATTATATTTCTCTGTGATAATAACAAAACCTAAATAATGTGATACAATGCCATATTATGTTACATAAGGACAAATATAAAAAAGTAAACTTTAAATCACTGACTAAAGCCTTGTTCACACTGGATTTAAAAAATGGTAAATTTAACCAGGGTAACTTTAACCAAAGTCATGGGTACATTTCATCATTGTTCGCACTTGGATTATTCACGCGGTTAGTTTTACCAAGATTTAACCTTGTGTATAACAAATATTATTGAGTGCGCTAGTTTGTGACTTCAACTTCCGGTTTTGTTTGAGCGGTGTTAACCTAAAAGAAGTTTTAACCGTGTTGCACGTTCGGATTGGACTTCTTGACCAGCGTGGTTAGTTTAACCGAGACCGTGGTAAGTTTTACTGGGCAGGCTGAGGTTGGTAAAATTAACCATTTGGCTTGGTTAATTTAACCCTGAGGGAATTGTAACCGACGTTCGGATTGGATTTTTTTTGGTCTATTTAACCAGTGACCGATTAATTTGACCAAATTAAGTCCAGTGCGATAGGCGCTTTAAAGGTTCTCCAGTGAACATGAAAGAATGAAACAGACACAAAAATTACAAACACAAACATAAAAATGTGATTTAAATAGAGTTTCATAAGAACTCACAATTCAATGTACAAAGGGAAAAATTCAATTCAAATTACAAAAAAATTTACAATTATTTGGATTCAACACTTGGGACTTCCCTCCACGTATCCACGATTATTCCTACAAACAGAGTCATATAAGAAAAATAACATAAACTGCGAGTGATGCATGATGGTGCATTTATAGTGGCCTGCTCAAATTTAATAAATCAATTTATTTTGTCTCAATAACAAATAAATGTTTTGTGGTAAAAAGGCCAACAAGGTAGTATGAATATTTAAAGCCCCATTCCCGGCAAAATTTCAGTTGTTAAGAAAAATCTAATTTTTGTATAATTTTATAAAGATTTATAAATATAATACGGAATTGCTAGTTTAACTGAATTTAGACATTCCTAAGAATGAAAAAAATGTAAAAAAAGACTGAATGAATGAATTTTTCATGTTTGATTTTGCGATAGGTCGTGAGAAGAAATATCATAGGCGCCGAAAACATTAGCCTATCCAACGCTGCTAGGCTAGGCCTAGCCTTACCTGTATTTAGGTTCTGTTATCACACATAAAAACGGCCAACATGATATTTTCCGTTTGCTAGTATTGACACTTGTGAAATATAATATTTCATAGGAATTATTTCAAATTTGTTAAAAACTGATTCTGACTGAGATTTCGACACTTAAACAAACATTATCTCAGCCTAATCGAACGACCGCATTGTGCGAGATGCAAAGTACAAAAACTAATCTCATTAGAGAGGGCGCACTTTATTGACTGTATAAAGTATACATAAAAGCAAGAGTATTCCAGTGGATGCAATCTACAACCTCTGAATTTGCCTAGTAACGATGAATTTGTCGAGAAAATGGTAATATTTTATGAGAAATAGTCTGTATTTCTCATTTTTTTTATTCTTTTGCGTGAAACTAAAATTCATGCCAATATTTTTCCATGATTTATAATAATTGGAGTAATGCAAATGCATGTTTTCTAAAAAAAGTCAGTTTTTAGTGAAATTTTGCCGGAAATGAGGCTTTAGGCCAAATAATAAAAAATACATGTTTCTCGTCCGGATTTTCTAAAAAAAGAAAGGAGGAGGCACTTGATATTTATTATTTTCTTTTATTTTGTTATTACGGTTTTTTGTTATTTTTTCCCCCAAGATCAGATTGCCATGTTCCAAAGCACTATACATACCCTTGAATGACCTATTTATGTCTAATATGTATATAATCAAATAAAATAATGCAATAATAATCGAGGCCTAAGCCTAGAGCTAGGCCTACAACCTCGCTCGCTTCGGCGATGTCGTACGATCATCGCCAGGCTGTGAGATTGAAAGATCACGCGTGTGGTCACTCATTATAACGAATGTGGGCCTAGGCCATCGACTAGTCATTGCTTTTCAGGCATTAAAATTCACAATTATCATATGTGAATGTTGGAGAACAATAATATGTATAGGCCATGAAGACTTTGGCGCACGGTGTATTTACTGAAAAAAAGGTATTTACGGGGTTTTTTGGGGATAATTTTTTATCTCTTTTTCTGAAATTAAAAAATAATAAATATCAAAAAAGAGGAGGCGGCTCCAAAAACGGAAGCGGGCGCGGACGAGAAACATGTAATTTTTTTTACTTGGCCTTAACTTGATAAAAAATTGTAGACAGTGGTTCTTTTTAATAGTTTTATTGTCATTATTTTTATTATTACTACAGTATTATATTATTTAAAAAATTGTTATTAAATTATAATTATTTAAGTTATAATTGTAGAAATTATTATATAATACTTACAATGTTATTTATTATTATACTGGCATTTTAATATATTTATGACCTGCCAAATTAATTTGCATTTGGGTTGTTGAATAGTATTACAGATGGCTTCCATTTGATACTTTAAAAAATTCTTAATTTTTTTAAACATTGAGTAAAATATTACGTACCCTTAGTTGTCGTAGCTTTTCTCCTAACCCCTGTTAAAAATTACATAACATCCAACTAGCATAACATACAGA
>NW_022758927.1:0-2015 GCF_011630105.1 Anneissia japonica
CGCCACTGATTGGGGTTTTGTATTTAAAAAAAGCAAACTATATTTGTAATTGAATTATACAATTTTGTAATTGCATTTGTAGATTGACGATTTAGGCCTATATTTGTAACTTGGGAGCAACTTTAATTGTGTAATTTTTAATCACCATAGGAATTAAAATTATTTTTACGTATGTAGGTGTGTCAGAAGGTGCACAAATGAATGGTGGAGTAGTGTGAGACAGGGCGGTCTTGCCACTATTTTAAAAATTTCAATGCATATTAAATTTATGTGCTACTCATTTATCTATTCCGCCACTGTAATGTGCTAATAGTTAATATAGCTTTTAACGATGCGAAGCGAAGACGAAGTCCCCCAATTTGGTAATTAAATCGGCAATGCCCTGAGAAAACTTTAAGCAACAAATTGAAATGCTTAAAAAAGAAAGTGCATGTTTTACTAGGGTGCACGAGAAGCACACACACAAGACGAGTGACAATTATATTTTGTTCACGGTAAACGAAAGGGGGTGGCTTGCCACCCTATTCACCACCCCACCCCTAGATCAGCCACTGATTGGGTTGTATTTAAAAAAAGCAAACTATATTTGTAATTGAATTATATAATTTTGTAATTGTATTTGAAGATTTACGATTTAGGCCTATATTTGTAAATGAGAGCAACTTTATTGTGTAATTGTTAATCACCCTAGGAATTAAATTATTTTTACGTATGTAGGTGTGTCAGAAGGTGCACAAATGAATGGTGTAGTAGTGTGAGACAGGGACGGTTTTGCCACTATTTTAAAAATTTCAATGCATATTAATGTTATGTGCTCCTCATTTATCTATTCTGGAACTGTTGTGTGCCCCCTCCCCCTTTGAAAAATTATGGATCCGCCCCCGTGACAAGTATCAACAGTACAGTAATAATGACATCATACCAATTTTCTTCTAAAGTTCAAAACCCACTGTTTTTTTAAACATGTGGAAAGGATAAAATTGACTAAGTATAATTTAAGATATATCATTATTTTTATGAATGTGGGTATGTTTGTTTGTTTATTTATTTATTTACACTAAGATAGAGATGGCAGGCTATAAAGGAAATTCCTATTCCCAATAACATTCACTTACCATATACATTCAGAACAAATTGAACTTTATTATTTGTTAACCTAAAAATCCATTAAATACGACTGGGGCTTTCTCCTGCCTCCCAGGCAAAGCTTGAGCAAATTGTTAGCTCAAAAATAGAAATAATAAAGTAATTCGTATATAACTCGCACAGGTTTTTGTTCGCACAAGTGGATCTTCTTCCGCTCGAACTAGCATCCGCTCGAAAAAAATCCTCTCAAATTCGCTCGAATTGGCCTTCGCTCGAAGTGGCATCCGCTCGAATTGACTGGTTCCCAGGCTGGACCATGAAAGGTTGTTGTTTGTTGTTATTTCGCAATTCTCGACGTCATCAACGAGTACAATACATTCAATCCCGCAACATGATTGGTCTATTTTTTTCTAATTTGCATAATTAATTTTTCCAACATTTTTGTCTATTTAAAAAAAAGTGTGTAAGTTATGAAGATGGTAACAATCATAAATCGATTATAAATTTAATTATACATTTTTAGACAAAAAATAAACCCTCTTGGCCCACGGCCCATTTTTTTTGACACCATGACCATGCGTAATACTAACCTGCAGTGTATATATACGAAGAATTTTTTCTAATAGGATTAGAGTTGACTAACTGGTACTTGGTGTGGTACTAGGTTTATCGCATTTATGGCTTAGGGACCGCGGTTTACCTCCCTCCGTTTAGTCATGCTGGATCAGGAGTAGTAAACTCGGCGATCGTGGGTTCGATTCCCACACGGGGCAAGATTTTTTTTAATTTTCTTTTTTTTTTAAGGTCGTGGGTTCGATTCCCACACGAGCCATTTTTTTTTTAAGGCAGTTTAGTTGATGGTGGATAATGATAACAAACATGGAGGTTGTGTGTTCGATTCCCACACGAACCAATTTTTTTTTTTTATT
>NW_022758928.1:0-537 GCF_011630105.1 Anneissia japonica
GGAGAGAGACAACCGTAGATAAAGTGCCTTGCCTAAGGACACAAGCGACTTGCACAGCGAGAGTTCGAACCCCCGACCTCAAGGTTGGGAGTCCAAACCACAACCGATGCGCTAACCACTTCTACAAATATTATAGTAATAATACCTCCATGGATTTTTTTTGCTTAATGTACTGTAATAATGAAAGATATTCATGTTACCTTTATTTGAAGGAAATTAGTTTTGTTTAAATAATCTGCTGAAATAAAATATTAATTGACTGATTAATGCCTACTTGTATTTAAAAAAAAAGAAAAACAATATTGTACAAAAATACCACTCACATTGTCTTGTAGATCTATATTGGTGTTTGCTCTTACTAGTAATCTTATGCATTCCAGATGACCATCAAAGCAGGCTTCGTGTAAAGCTGTACGCCCTAACTGTAAAGTTATAAAATACAAAATGGATAAATTATTTAATGTACAACTTCAGTTCATATAATCTCAGTGTGGACAACACTATTGCTTAAAAACAGAAATTCAAAAAAATAGTTCA
>NW_022758929.1:0-1474 GCF_011630105.1 Anneissia japonica
AACTTATTATATATAAATAATTGTAAGTTACTTTTCATTTATATATAATGATTTAAAAAAAAAAAAATAATTGTAAGTTATTTTTCATTATTTATATATAATGATGTGTTACCCCTTCCTTATTTATATATAATGAAGCCAGTAATCATTATTTATATATAATGAAATGTAAAAGCAGTTATTTATAAATAATGAGTTTGAAGTCAATTCGTTATTTATATATAATGAAATCAGTGAACTATATATAAATAATTGTAAGTTACTTTTCATTATTTATGTATAATGATTTGTTACCTTTTCATTATTTATACATAATGGAATCAGTGAACTTATTATATATAAATAATTGTAAGTTATTTTTCATTATTTATATATAATGATGTGTTTCCCCTTCCTTATTTATATATAATTAAGCCAGTAACCTTATTATATATAAATAATGTTTGGTTAGCCTTTCATTATTTATATATAATGTAATCAGTAAATTAATTATATGTAAATAATAAAAAGGTTAACGCAATTATTTACATATAATCTTTTAGACGTAAATGCATTATATATAAATAATGGGTGATCTATTCAATTATATGTTAAATAATGAGTTATATATAAATAATTGTGTTAAATAATAAATTTACACTTGGTGCCTCATACATTTGTACCTCCTAGCTACCCGAAATGAAATACAATAGACTCCAAACAGACGTAGCGCGGTTATGGAGATCGAACATGACCGAAGCCTGTTTTGGCATACTTCATATACCTGCCTGTGGCTGGCATATTACTGCATCTCAGCATCAGCATTTACAGACAGGCCGGTTTCCCTCTAATTAAAAACCACCTCTACTTAAGGACCATTTTTCTATAGCCCAAAATGAATGTCAATTTTTTCTAATTAAGGCTGCTAAACATAAATAAAGAAAACATAATAAATAAATAAAAATAAACAAAATAAAGATCATAACAAATCTATTTGAAATTGCTCTGTAGATCATTTTTTGTATACTGTACCTTCTATTCATGTTTTAATTTTTAATTAAATTTACTTTTTGTCATTTAATAATCTGATGTATATTAGAAAGTATAATTTTATACATCTTGCCATGTTGAGAAGTGTGAATTTATTAAAATTTAGCATCTGTAGGTTTTGGTGTATCACTTTATGTTTTGGGTTACTTAATTGATATTAGTTTTACCTTACCAAATCTGAACCTTTTGAGAGACCAGTATGTAAGTTGTAGCTTTCCAAATGCAAGAAATATTTTCATTTGATTATGAGACTGGATTATTAGTTCATACATGTGTTCAAATAAAAGTAACACATTTGTACATTCTTAAAAGAAATTCAATTGTTGCTTTAATTTTAATACTAGGACATTCAATTGCAATATACACAATATAATAAGATGCAAGATTGTTATCATTTCATTTATTGGTATAAAAAAAAACACTCAGAAGGCAACATAGAAAATGT
>NW_022758930.1:0-881 GCF_011630105.1 Anneissia japonica
ATCTCATACTGTACTGTAAAATATTATGGTAATACAAATCGTTCTAGAAAGTACTGCTTGTTGTACCAAATACTAATACTAAATTCTTTGCGTTATTAATTAATAATTATCAAAGGCTTGGTCTCTGGACATCATCAATATACATTCAGAATATATTAATAGACCTGATAGAGATTTGCTGCCCCACCCCGCAGCAAAGCTGCCCCGGGGCCCACGGCTGCTGTCGAAGCCTTGAGTAGGGCAGTGCCTACAGGTTTTGTAGTATATTATTTACAGCATACCAGTATGCCTTTAGTCATGATTAGGCAAGAGTTTTTTCTGTAACTTGTTATGCAAAACTGCTACACACAATATATTGATGATTTGGAATTGATTGATGTTATTTTTGGCGAATTAGCACACCTGCCGCCATAACAAATTGAAATTTTAGATAAAATAAAATTGTTTCTTTATTCTTAATATGCCTCCTGCTGCCTTGAAATCTCCAAAAATAAGATGTATCCAGTATTTCTTCCTAACTACTGTATATTAATTTAAGCATTTAACCATCCTATTATTACACTGGTTATATTCACCACAACAAATTTTATTTTTATTTTTTCCTCCTGGATTTTCCACCCTCCTCTGAGGCTGTCTCTTATACACATCTAGATGTGTATAAGAGACAGGTTCGGGAGCGTGATTATTCTTTATATAATTGACAATTTAAATGAGTTTCGACAATCATATTCTTATAGCTGGGTAAATAATTATCAAACACTGCAGGAAAAAAAAAAGAAGTCACAGTTAAATAAAAAAATGTGTTTCTTTATTTAATTCAGTGTTAGTTTATTAATGACCAGCAAGTGAAATAAAGTATAAATAACAATTTCAAAATTCTA
>NW_022758931.1:0-753 GCF_011630105.1 Anneissia japonica
ATTGTTCATATTCATTAACCAAGTATTGACCTGCTGCGCAGTCAATAATTATACAGTTAGTAGTTGCAAACGCACAAGGTTAATGCTACATTTACATTGTCAAATTCCGTTTATAATTTTTTTTAACAGGTTAGTACAGTATGTTGGCTTAAGAATTGCTGAAAGTACAGTATCTGCACACTGCATAATGCAGAATATTATTTTCTCTGTAAGTAGCCTAGTATACAGTACTAATAATAATATAAATACCACTCACATTATTATTTCTACTACTGTTAATTAATGTATCAAGACTTCACATGGTTTTTGACATTTTGGGGGGAAAAAAAACCAGCTAGCATAGCTTCTTAATTGCTGCTGTCAGCTCACAATATATTTTGGTCATAACAGCTATTAAATTTGTATAGGATGACTACACATTTGAACAGTCATTGCAAAAACATGTATTATAACCTTATTGCATTTTCTTCAATACCTCCATGCTTCAATTAGGTGGTTGTTCAGTATCTCAATCAAATAATGACAGTTTCAAAATTTTGATCCAAAATATATGTTTCTGAAGTACAGTGACATTTGGAGTTAGGGTTCGTCTGGATTTTTTATTTTATTTTACAGAACTTACTCTATAGATACAGATGCCCTAATGTAGGCCTCCATGGTACTGTACACTATGATTACAGTAATCATACTACCATATACAGGGGTTTAGCCAGAACAACGAAATAAGCCATACAAAATGGAAGCCAGTGGGTG
>NW_022758932.1:0-828 GCF_011630105.1 Anneissia japonica
GGTAGTTCAATGACGGATCCAGGATCTCAAAATAGGGGGTGGAGGTGGTGCAGGGATGAATTTTGGCAGACCGGGGCTGAGGCATAAAAATGTATGATTATGACACCTCTAGATTGCCGGAAATGGCAATCTCATATCTAAATTTTATTATAAATGTTTCTTTTTTCTAGATTAAAAAAGGCCCACTTGCAGCCGTCACTGTTAGTCCACACGCACCGCAGTCCCACCATAGTTGGCGCTGAGGCGAGCAAATTTTAAGAATCGGTCCCTCTAGACGCTCGGAAATGGCACTCTCTGATGGTAAAAATGCTTTTTCAAAGCTGTCTTCCTCGACAAAATTATTGACTTCCTCCCGAAGGGAGCTATGCTACCCCCTCCCTTGACACCCATTCCCTCACGGGCGTCGCAAAGGTCTAATCAAGGACTTATTATAGTGATTCTATACTGGGAGTCGCAAAGCAAATTATGATTATGACACCTCTTAGATGCCCGGAATTGGCACTTATTCATCCTGATTTATGAAATCGTTAAAAAAAAAATTGGCGTCGGGGATATAGTTTTGTTGTATTGGGTTCGACGTCGATCAATAGAAAATCCAAAATTAGTGAGAGGTAGAATAATCAAGCTCTCTTTTCACCACCCATTGCTAGACCAGTCACCGAACTCATGGTTACACTGCTTTTTTCCCCTCTTTCCTCAATTTAGGTACGTCTATTAACTCTTTTCAATTTTTTTCTCCCCCTTTTTATTTTTCGGTAGAACTGACCGGGGGGTGCTGGGAGGGGGAATGAATAATGAATTACGGTATAGGACAAATAATAATATAAA
>NW_022758933.1:0-1233 GCF_011630105.1 Anneissia japonica
ATTTTAGCTAATTTAGGTCTGTTTTTAGACCCTTTTCCTTTTTATTTATTATACCTGTAACCACTATGGACTTATTGTCTGAAATAAAAGAAATGAAATGAATGAATAATAATAATAATAATAATAATAATAATAATAATAATAATAATAATAATAATAATAAATCAAGTAAATAATACAGAGGGAAATATCCTGCTCTATTCTAAGGCGGCGTTCTTTAAAGTGTTCATGAGAAATATTGCACTCTGGACCAACGGCTTGAACATCTCAGCAGGAAAGGAAAGACAGATACGATATTTATTTATACTTTGAACATACGCCTTTGAAACGGCGGCACACACAAGACCAGTGCGTTCAACTTAATTACAAAAATATCTATTTCCATGAGAGTTTGTGTCAGGAAAAAATCATAGGAGTACCTGACGTGTTATCGTATCGAATACTCAGTACGTTCCCAAAAACTTGCGAAAAAAATCGCAAGTATTCGGGTGGGAATCAAACCCACGACCTCCAAAATCTAGTCTGGTGCCATAACCACTAGACCACAGAGCTTGCACTTAGTGTTGCACCGTAGCACCGGGTATTGCAAATGCTATTTGGGAACGTACCGTACTTAGTATTCGCATGGAGGTATAACCTCCATGGTATTCGGTATAATAACACGTCAGATAGGTCAAAACACCACTCCCATACAAAAATTATAAAAATACTGTTTATTATAATACTGCGTCTATAATACCTCCGTGAATACTGACTTACACCTAAGTCCTACAGCTGAACACAAAGACAACAGCGATTCAAAGCCCCATAAAAATCTCATAAATCTCTCACATGAGAGCCAATCGGTCGATCACACGTACGTACCCTGTTATTGTCTGCAAATACAGTACCCCGCATTGACGCACTTTTCAATTCAATTCAGTTTAACTTTATTGCAATAGCACAGTATCTATGACGAACAGTAACGAAATTTCAGATTCATACAATTTTGTTTTGACTCATGACATGCTATTGCCAAATATACACCGGGGCTTTCGTTGCTGAGACTCGGCATAGATGTATGAGGCTGTTGACTTCACCATGGAGGTACATAATTATTATATCATTATACCTCCATGATTTCATACTGTAAATACATGCATCTATAACAGAAATCAAGAGATGCTTTTTAAGACATCTTACATAAGATGGAATAAAATATAGTATACAGGACTATGTATCTTATTTCTAATC
>NW_022758934.1:0-984 GCF_011630105.1 Anneissia japonica
AGATTCCATGCAGAAGGTAATAGAATCTGTTTTATGCCTGAGTTTTATAATCTTGCCCTTTTTTTTAATTTATAATCACAATGACATCTTTAATGGAAAATGGATGTATATGGCAATAAGCAGTTAATTTGTCAGTATATCACACTCCTCTCAGTTTGTTTTTTTGATCATCTTGTTTTCTATTGAAGGAAATCTATTGGAAAATGCAAATAATGAGGATGTTCTGGACAGTTTTTGTTAATCACTTTTGTTTTTCTGCATCTACCATTTATTTCCAAGGTTAGTAAGCTGAGTACACAGACTAAAAAATGGAGGTGAAGACTTTTTAAAGTTCAATTGAATTTCAAATGAAATCAAATGAATAATAATTTATAAACCTTAAAAAAAAGAGCCTAATGATAGTATAATAAGGGGGAAAGAAATGGCAATTAATATTAATCCCATTATTGAGCGGAAGACATTTTTTGACTTTGTCATTTACAGATAATGATTTAAAAAAAACTATATCAACAACGATGTATGAATGATACACCAACAGTGATATCAGAGATGATATCCAAAGATATAATACTTTGAGAAAATGTTGTTTAGTTTGCACACAGATACTGAAAGGTATATTGCTGTAAGAATATATACCATAAATAAATGGATGAGTAATTAGAAATGAATATTCTAATTGTAGAATCTGTGAAAGCAGCATGTGAAGGCATTTAATAATGTTCCTCATTTATAGTAGTTTTATATTTTAACTTGATGCAGTAAAGGTCAGAGACTTCAAACTTTGACAAAGGTGGTGAGAGGACCCCAGTGATATACTGAAGAGATGCCATCTAGATAGTGTTGTTAATTATATCCCAACAGTAAAACATATAACAGAAATATCAACTGCGTCACATTGCTTTGTAATATACCACTCATGAATTAATACATTTGCTTGTAATCATACACTATATTTTTACATATGATTTTTAAACTTGTAATTAT
>NW_022758935.1:0-1146 GCF_011630105.1 Anneissia japonica
TTTATTTCCACATTGTTTCGTAGGGTTGGCAGAGCCAACCACACTCATCAGGCGGATATGTACAACTGATGTTATTACAAGGAAAACTTATCATTAATTGAGAAAAGCATATCTTTAATTGAGAAGCAGATTTGTTATATATATATAATATGTATATATAAGGCTATATATAAAGCTATATATGTATATATATAAATGTAACACGTGAACACGTTAAGAGACGGTCTATAAATAGAAACACACACACACACACATATATATATATATATATATTATAAATACTGTATATATATATATATATATATATTTATATACAGTATATATAAATAAAATGGTAATAGTACTCGAATAAGAACATGTAGCAATCGTATCAAGCATTGCTTATCAACGAAATGTTCTTTTATTCCAGAAGTTTAAAAAAATGTCTTTGGCGGGGTTCGACCTGCAACCGCTTGGTAGTAAGGCGGTGCATACTGTATTAGGCCACGGAGACCTATAGGATATACGTGCAGATCCAATCCCCAGGCATCTTCTCTTGTACAACTGCATGGCTGAAACGCTCACACACAGTATTGCTGCTAAAAAAAGCTTGTAGTTCGCAACTGGGAAATATCTTGAATTGTTTACTGTGATTTCCCAGCTGTAAGAGATTTTGAATATTATTTCTATAATTTCCCAGCTGACGAGGATTATGATTATAATGTTTTTTAGTTGCATTATTTTATTGAAATGATGTTTAAAGACGATAACACCGCGCCACAATGCATGAAAAACTGAGTACTCCGAGCATTTGTGATTTCTTTTATATAGGCCTATATTTATAATTAAAACGAAATTACAACCTTGTAGTTTTCGTGTGGGTTGTCGACAAAAAAAACTTGGATGGGGTGTTATTTTGCAATGCCTAATCTATTCTTAGTAATAATAAAGGTTCTGTGGTAATACTGAGGACCCAGCACTCTATCAGTAACCCATGTTTATTTTTTTGGCTACTTCTAACTCATCTGCGCTTTCTGTGTTGGCAATTCACTTGAATATCTGTACAAGTCACAAATTGTTGACTTTAAAGTCCTTTCTAGGAAGGCCTATCTAGGCATATTTCGTAGGCAAGCTTATTTTGGAAACTGCACAATTTATCTTTAGCTT
>NW_022758936.1:0-521 GCF_011630105.1 Anneissia japonica
TCCTGGTCAAAGGCAGAATAAAAGGCAAGCCTTGGAACACTAATTTCTGAATGTAATTAGAGTAAGGCTGTGTTTATACTACACACTAAATACGAACACGGATTCACGTCCTTGAATGTGTTTACGCTAGCCGAGACGATCCTCCAAACGTCGGCGTTTATACAACACACCATTACAAGGGCTAACACGCCAAAGTATTATATAGCGCAATGTGTTCTGGGATACAGGGTCAGATCGTACTTCCGCTCAATTCGCGCGGTTTGTTTTGAAGGAGTGGATAGTTTACTGTTGTTAATCGATTGTCTTTTATATTCCGATATTATTTTTTCTCGTAATCCAATTTTGTTTTTACTTCACTGGTTATTTTATTTAACGTTCCCCAAAAATCTTATCCATCTCCTCGAAGTACACCCACTCTGAAGGGGGGTTTCCGGACTTGTTGTTAGCGTCCTTTAATTGCTGCAGTGTATTGTCTCCGTAGATTCTTGCATTTGTTTATAATCTGCTTGCTTGTGAAATCA
>NW_022758937.1:0-889 GCF_011630105.1 Anneissia japonica
TTTTATTGACCATAATTATTAGAGTATAGTATATGAAAACGCAACAAAATGAATAGCATGAAGCATATACAAATTCCATTATGAATATGTCACCGTAAATGGAAGAAAGAGAATATGAAAGAAAGATAAAATGTTGTTAGTAGAAAGATAGCAAAACGGAAATAAAAAAATACTTAGGCCTATGATAAACCGATTGACGAACTAATTATAATAATATATAGGCATATTAAATTTTGCGTTTTCGCAACTCCTTCTGCGCTCCATATATTTGGTCGAAATAAACTGCGACCGAAATAAGGCGTGACCGGAACGAAGCGCGACCGAAATGATCGGCTACCGTCTGCTAGCCTAATCAAACATTTTACATACTTTTTTTTTATAGTATTTGTATTCTTTCTTTCATTATACTTACATTCATGTATTTTGAATTTGCACATTAATTATTTGTATGAAAATTAAATAAACTTGGTGCGCAAAAGTTGGTTTGCTGGTGGAATGCGGTAGAATATGTTTAATATTAATATATTACTATCTACTAGAGTGTATACTTATTAAATAAATAGATAGGCCTAGGCATTTGATAAATGTATGTATAGATATGGACATAGGGAGATGTTGATGGTACCCGGTTGTTTTAAAAATGCCTCATGGCGGTCCTACTAAATACCACACGGAACACACGGGACCACTCGCGACCACTCGGGACAACACGGGTGCAGAAATGATAAAAATATTACCACACGAGAGTAGAAAACTACTTAATAATCAATAGGAACCAACTTTTAGAACGGTAATTATCCAAATTCCGTTAAAAATCGATGTAGTGTATCTTGATTTTGTTTTTGTTTTGTTGGTTTTTCCGTCGTGTGTCGGTATGTAATGCATTGAC
>NW_022758938.1:0-2012 GCF_011630105.1 Anneissia japonica
TGTGGTAGAAACTCTAAACCGTCTTTTGGAAACCATATGAATATGATAAATAATTTTAAACGTTAAAGAAGAGGAGTCTGCGAGTGTGAAACAGTGGGTGCCCCAATCAGAATTCGAACTGGACCCTTCTGCTGTATACGCAGACGACTTAACCAATTAGATCATTGAGGCTTTGTTGGGAATTTGAATCATGCGTATGCATAGTTAGACAGCACAAGTCTCTCTCATTCTTACCTTTGATTGGTCTCCATCGATGATGGCACTTCAACAAACCTAGCTATAGGCCTAGGTCTATTCTTAAATCTATCCCTTTTTTCTGCCTGTAGTCTATGGAAAATTTGAAAAAGAAAATATGAATTTTCAATTCTATTTGTTTTCTTCAATATTATCAGTATTTGTCTTCTTATTATCATCGTTGTCATCATTTATCATCATCATCACCATCATTCATCATTGTAATCATCATCACTACCATCAATATATTATCATTATTCCTAACTCCCTCATACATAATACCATTTAGTTGTTGTATTTATTCGAATAAACGCCCCGCTTTGAATAAACGCCCCTCTAAAGCCTCGTTTGGAATAAGCACCTCCCTCGAATAGACCCCCCGAGGCGTTTATGTTTTCCTCGAATAAACACCCCCACCACTAAATGCATGTAAACAAACCTAATGGAAGCAACATCATTCTCAATACATTTTATTGTTCTACATAGAATTACATTTGTTTTAACATACGGTAAGTCTTTATTATCACGCAACAACACATTTTGACGGTAATTGTGTGCTGTAGTTCCACTTTTACAGTGAAATTAAGGGGGCGTTTAATTTAGTATATACGTATCCATTTTACACCAAAACAATAAACTCCCCCTCAAAACCCTTCTCAACAATAAACACCAATGGGTGTTTATTCGAATAAATACGGTATAATGTATTACCGCTGATATCCGTTGCTAGCTAGCGATGATTTTCCGGTTCGCCTACTATGAACTGAGTTATCGCGAGAGGTTGAATACCGTTTATCGAATTTCGGTTGCGTTAATAATGGACGAACAGGCACACTGAAATAAAAGAAATAACTGAAGCTTGTGTAAATATTATTAAGGTATAGAATCGCTAATAGCGAATTTAATAACGATTTGTCATAAGACTACAATTGATCGATGAAGTGAAGTTTTATATTGATATATTGACCAAGTACAACTTCCGCATGCGTCTAAAAGACACCAATAAACTGCTCTCGAAGCGCTGCGCCTAGAAATTTTTCGCTAAGCGCAACATACATTTTTAATAATAGCCGTGCGGCGCTCTATACAACCGATTTCTCACGAAATTTATCTATAGAATACCCATAGAGCTATTATTATTCTTATTATATCTCTATGAGAATACCACAGTCGTGTTGTCACAACGCCATGTAGCGCCTTCTGTTGCTAACCAGACGTTGGTTACCGTTCATTACGCCTGAATGACTTCATAGGCTTTCTGGAATGGTCATTTTAAAATCTAATATTTACCATCAAAATGTACTAAAAACACAAAAGCTCGTATTATATTAGTTATCGAACACAAATTTAATCATCATTTAAAATTTACACAAAAAACCTAAGATACAACATCTTAATAATTACGTTAGAAATTGGGATCAATGGTTTGTCAGTGGTGAAAATGGCGTCCGGTTGAACGATAGCGTAACACTAATAGTACTATATAGTTATTGGCACGACAGTATGCATATCATTTTTTACAATGATGCCTGAGTTTAGCGCAAGAACGCTGCCAGTTGCTGATCTATTGCCTACCTTTAACTTCACATTATTTGTTGGTTTTTAATTACTGTAGGTTACAATAAATCAATATTTATATTACCCAATATTTATATTACCCTTGAACTTTAAGGTACAACCTTATGTTTGTTTGGTGAAAGGCATTTGTTGTTAGATAGGAACTTTAAGCGTTTTGCTCCGTGTATATAATGAATGAATCAATACATCAATAATTAATG
>NW_022758939.1:0-770 GCF_011630105.1 Anneissia japonica
TATACAGGAAGATTAAAGTTTATTAAATTCTTTATTTTCATAGGTTTTATGAATATGTTTAACATATGAATTATCTATTATTATCGTAGAATAGGATTATGTAAAAAAAATGCTGAAACTTTAATATAATTGCATAGCAATACTCTTTTTATCGTCCATAGCAACTAAGCAAAATCAGCAGAATTGCACATACATTTGTCATTGACCAAGCAAAAATCATGAGATACAATATATTTATATAATAAACACCTCTTATTGAACAAAGTTAACACATTGATGTATAAAATACAAGGTCATCACCATAGCAACTGTTGCTATGCAAATTTGAATTTCTTATTTTTTCATAGAATAATTATATAATGAAGACCTAAAGTATAATAAATTAGTATAGGATTTATGAAAAAATGTTTATTAAATATCCTAAGATAACACAATTTAGTATGAAAGCAAGGTCATCACCATAGCAACGGTTGCTAATTGAAATATCTTATTTTTTGGTAAATTATTAAAATGAAAACCTGAAATTTATTAATATATTTAAAGGTTTCGTGAGAGATGTTTAGTAAATATTAATATTGTAAGATAACATAAATGAAAGATAACATCTTAATGTTAAGACAATATTGATAGTTATCGCCATAGCAATGAATAAAAGTCACTAGAATTTCTGTTTATTTGGCTTTACATTTTTTTAAATAACACACAGTCTTTGTTTAAAAAAAGGTGTAGATAATAATGTTAAAAATAGGTAATCACCATAGCAACCATTG
>NW_022758940.1:0-1014 GCF_011630105.1 Anneissia japonica
ATTTCCATTGGAGGGGGGAGGGGAGGGGGTGGGGATGCATGGTAATGAAAAATGGACGCACTATCATAAGAGAAGTAACCTACCCTAGAAGTTAATCTGTAGTTATAACCTATTACTCTAATAATAACCCATGGGGCTATATTGTACTATAAGTCACCAAAACTGTAGACAAATTGACATTTAAATTAACAGTTTTGTAGCTTTAACACAATGTTACAACTGACTATTAATGATGCCCGCAATATTTTAAAAATAATAAAAAGAGATATAGTATGCACACAGGTAGTGGAGAGGGTGAGCTAAAAAAAGATGGGGGGGGGGGCGGACATGTGTTTTTTTATAAATAAAATTAGGTCGCCAAAGTTTTTTAACTTGTACTGTATTAAGTAGTTAATTATGTTAGGCACTGGAGGTTGGTGGGGAGGGGGGTTTAATATTTTGAAGTGTCTACTTTACATTCTTAGTACCTAGTAACATACTACTTTGATAGTAACTCTACTAGTAACCAATCATAATATTTTAAAAACAATGAAAAAACAGTAAGTTTGAGTTATTATACTATAGAAGTTTTATGCAGTACAATACAGTAGATGTCTTGAATATAATTCATAAATTAGCATCTACTATATTAATAACATTTTTTGATTGGGAGTAGGGATGCTGTACTATATGCACCCATCGTATCATACTGGATTAAACTGTTTTAATGGATTGTAATAAAGTTGAATTTGAATTAATTAATAATATAAAATTCATAGAGTACCTTTTCCCATAGTAGACAATGCACTTGAGAAAAGAGACATGAATACAGACTTACAGTAAAGTAGAATTTTAAGAAAACACTGTAAATTGCTATTACTGTATTTTGCTGTACTGTACAATATGCAAAACATGGAATTCCTGATAATTTTTTCCCATAGAAAAGATAATTGATGACAGTCTTAAACCATCACAACAGCTGCTCTGCTCTTAAAGGGATGAGCAAATCTTACTCATCTTAATAATAATCCGCGA
>NW_022758941.1:0-812 GCF_011630105.1 Anneissia japonica
TAATATAATTTATTATTTATTATTATATATTCATTATTATTATTATATTCTAGAAGGTACCGTACTTTAGGCCAAATTTAAACATTTAAAGACGCCTGTTGAGAACAAATTTGTGTCGGGTATTGTAACCATCTTTTTATTTAGTCTTGCAATAACAACGTCTTACAAATTCGGATCCAAAAGAACGTTCATTTGATATTCCAATTGCAGACCGTGGCTTCAATTCCCCCTGGAATGGCGTCTTTAAACTTAATGCATGGCAATCGAATGAAGTACTAATTGGCATTAGCCTCAAGCTCCTCAAAGAAATTGACTACGAAATTGACATTTTGGACCAGGTTAAAAAGAGAGATTTTTCAGTTTTAAAAAGAACTCAATAATTAAATTGCTACTGTAAGTATTGCCTTCAGTATTCTATGGAATCTTGTCATCGGACTTTTTGTTTTCAAACGCCTAAAAGAAGTAACGTCGCCGACTATCACGTCCATGTAGTTAACTCAAAAGAGACTCCAGCACGAAACAAATCTAATGGAAAATCAAAGGGAGACCGCTTATATCAAGAATCCTATACCTTAAGCATCATGCTACGTTGTTGCTGTATATTAATAAGAATAAAAAAATATTCAGTGGTGTAGTAGGCCTATCTAGGGAAGTTGTGCGGGGGCGCGCACGCCCCCTAAAAATCTCTCCCTCCTTTATTGAAAACGTTTGAAGCAAAAAATTGACGCCTAAGCAAATAACAATCAACTTACACCATCTTATTTTGCGAGCTAACGCCCCTCACTTAATCATCGAGTCCCCACTGCACATTC
>NW_022758942.1:0-682 GCF_011630105.1 Anneissia japonica
TACGACAAATATTTAACGAACGCTGAATTGTGTCATTATTGTTATTATTTATATTATTATTATTATTATTATTATCATTATTATTATTATTTGGTGCTTAGACCTTGCAACCGTCTCGCATCGTGCGGGACGGTCCCGCATTTCAAAGTGATTTTGGATGTAACACGCATTTGGCAGAAGCACATGCGTGATCTTAAATTTGTCACGCATTTAGTCTACGCATGACGTCGAATAATCACGAATTCAGGGAAAATATATTTAAAATTAGAAGAAATTAGTTTTATTAAAAATATAAAACAATCATGCAAGTAACCTGAGTCATTAGAGAGCTTTCGTTATCTCGTTTGCGATTCAATTCACCGAAAGCTTTGGCGGCACGTGCGGTTCATCGCCACAACCAACGTTGATTATGTGACTGAAACTGCAGTTGTCAGTTAAGCATCAAACACGCACGCAGTCAGGTAAAGTACAGTATTTACGTAAATACTTAATTCACTGGCGCGTTACTAAAAATTGATTGGTATGGTTAACTAGTTCTGGTTATGGTGGGTAAGGCTGACCACCTATGGACTCCAAACGTGTAGGACCATGGTTCTTATAGGTGGCCCGCGGGCCAAATTTGACCCATGAAGCTATCCAAAAATAAAATTAAATTATATTATTTGATAAATAATTTTCTCAT
>NW_022758943.1:0-1077 GCF_011630105.1 Anneissia japonica
GATTTAATGTTCTTGCCATTTCTTTTGTCTGCAAGTGTCTCTATGGTGTGAATCGCATCGACCCCACTTTTTTGTTAAAATTAATACTCGCCATACTGATAACCTTAAGTTCAAGCACTCATTTGCTAAAACAAATTGTTTTAAATATACAGTTTTTAATCTATTTCATAGACTTTGGGATTCTCTAACCTCTATGATTAGTAATATGATTCTCAACAACCTTAAACTGTTTCTATCCCACATAAAGAGACACAGGAAAACGAATGGCAAAAAAAAAAAACGAAAAGAAAAGAAAGTAAAAAAGACTGTTTGTATTTTATTTTTACTTTTTTTATTTTTGATCTGTTGTGCTTTTTGGTTTTAATTTATTAATCTTAGAGAATTTTTCCTATTTATGTTTCTTTTTATTTCCTGTTTCTCTTTCGGTTTGGAAAGCCACTTAACAGTATTTTAGTATTGGCCCTACTCTTGGTTATCCTGCCTTCCCGAGCTTGAAACTGTTTTGTGTGTTCAAATTAGACAAAATAAATTAAATGAAATGAATGAAGCTAACTGGTCCTTCAAGCTACGATCACGTTTATAAGAAAGCATAGCTATTTTTAACGAGCTCGTTAAAAATGTCTTTGGTGGCTGGGTCTGATTCCAAAATATAATAATTGTCTGTTACAATCTTAGCAATATTTTTAGAGGTAGGATGGTACGTCAAAACCAGAGGCGTGTTTGCATGATGTCACGTACTCTGGATTTAATGCTTTTTAATGTGTAACAGTATGCATTTTCTCCATTGATTTGCTAATGATGTCAGTGGGATAATGTATCCGCGTTGATTGAAGAATTCAGCCATTTGTTAGGATTTTAATTTAAAGTCCTCGTCATTGCTACATATCCTTCTGCGTCTCAGAAATTGTGAAAATGGTATGGCCTGTTTGCACGATTAGTGAATGCGAAGAAGCGTAGTTGCGGTAAGTATGGGCATCCGTAGATTTATAATGCACTGATATAGTGAGCTGTATAGACTAGGAAAAAAATAAAAAAAGAGGCCTAGAAATCAAGTTAGGGGGAGTGGAATGTTAGAAG
>NW_022758944.1:0-759 GCF_011630105.1 Anneissia japonica
GGATTTGCCAAGACTGTATTCAAACATGGAATAATTATCAAAAAGTACCAAAAACATTTCAGAACATTAGTGCACAGAGTATTTTTTGCATTTAAAACAAACAAATACAAGAATGGGGCAAAAATAAATTTGCGCTTGTTATAATTCGTACTAAATGCATCCGCTCGAACTGTCATCCGCTCGAACTGTCATTCTCTCGAATTGACTGCCATTCACTAGCTATGTGCATCATGTCTATCACAAATTTCGTATCTACAGCTTGCAATTTTTAAAAATTTTTAAAAAACGGGTCACTGCGTATGCGAAACTGGATGGTGTAAAAAGCATACAGGAACTACTGTACTGAGCGTAACAATAGCCACTGTGTTCTTATTAATTATTAGTTATTTATTTACTTATACCATCAACATCATCAGCCTGTCGCCACTGGTGGCCGATGGCCTCCTCAAACTCCATTCTGATCTGTTCTTTGCCAGATTTGCCCAGTTCGCACCAAGCTCCTTTTAGAAACGATCACTTAATCTCTTGTTAGATCGTCCTCTTTTTCTTTTGTGTCCGTATGGCGTCCATACTGTTAACTTTTTGGCCCACCTGTTAATATGGTCCATGCGAGCTACATACATCTTTAATCTTTTTTGCCTTTCTTATAACTTCATTTTTTCCACTTATCAAGTCTACTGATACTGATATATATTCTGTCACATTTCTTTTGTTTTTTATTGTGTGTAGTATGTGTGTGCGTATGTGTGTAGACATTTA
>NW_022758945.1:0-642 GCF_011630105.1 Anneissia japonica
AGGCGACACCGCTCAATAATAAAGTCATGTCATTATAGCCTTATCAAGCAAGGCATCATGGACTTTACCAAGGCACATGTATACACACACTACTGCTAGTCCTTGGTAATCTATTTATATGACAACACTTGCAATTAAAAAATGAATATACTGTAAACAAGAGAATTATACAGACCTATTTTTACTATAAAGTGGAACCATACGCCTATTTAAGGATGACAGTAAAGTCAAACAATATTGTACTTTTGATGTTCTAATTTCCCAGTACTGTTCAATCGGATCGTTCTCCTTCCACCGCTCATTGCGGGTGATATGCAATGCCATTCTTCAAAAAATGACGTCACGCACATTCTGGCATTTCATTGGCTGATGGTGACGTAATGCCATTTACTGTACCTTTAGCAAAACGAAGTAGAAATACGTTACCGTATCTCTAGCCACGGCGTTTTTTTAACAGATGAGTTGGATATTTTGAAAGACAAAATATCAAATAACATTGCTGTGTTTAAGATGAATAGGCCCTAGCTTGTCATTGAAATTTTAACCTAAAAATCATATTTTATTCACCAACATGTCGTGTGGCATAACTAGCTGGGGAACCAGGCAATTCGAGTGAATGCCACTTCGAGTGGATGCTAGTTC
>NW_022758946.1:0-1266 GCF_011630105.1 Anneissia japonica
TGTTACATTATATATATATATATATATATATATATATTAAATATATTATATATATATTTTATTTACCCTCATTAAACAAGTTCAAACAAACTAAAAAATAAAAAATGTCTACACGTTAAATTAACACTATTTTCTTTAGAAATAAAATTAATACTTTACTTATTATGTAAGGTTATGAACCAAAGACCACTTAAGCATTTCCATATTGGCATGTTTTACTGAATTGTAGTCAAAACATTGTTTTACGATAATATTTTTGATTTAAGAGCTGACACTGGAATCATCAATGTGGGAGATATTTAAGTATTTATGACTATATTCAAAATATATTTGGTGGCCGCCTTAGAACACAATATATCATTTATTCATTTTTGATCACAATCAATTCCGTGTTAAATAGTCATGTCGAACAATAAATGAAATTACGTACGTTCAACATTATGTAACAACAGACATATCAATGCAAGTAAAAACATTCGAGCCATCTTCTCCCGCAGTCGATCAATCTATCAACAAAGAAACATAAAACGTTGAGGCCAGTTTTATGGTATGACATGTTGCCAACAAAGTAGTGATTAGGATATCTGCAGGGGCGAATCCGAGATGTCCAAAGAGGGTGGGGGTGGGGGAGAGGGGGTGATCGAGAGATCACAATACCGTAGGAGCGTCTGCGGGCATGCCCCCGGGAAAATTATATTTTCTAGACGCCCAGAAATACGGTAACATCTGAGGCGTTTTGGGCGATCAATGCTTTCTGT
Organism: Anneissia japonica; assembly: GCF_011630105.1. NCBI lineage: Eukaryota > Metazoa > Echinodermata > Crinoidea > Comatulida > Comatulidae > Anneissia > Anneissia japonica. The sequence goes on from NW_022758946.1 coordinate 759, forward strand.
TCCTTTCTTTATTTTTTCCACTTTGTTTAACTTTCCAAAAAGGAGGCCCAGGACCGGAACGCCCAACATACCCCACCTTTGTCCGCCCCTGATCTGTCAATACACTTGACAAGCCGATTATTATTCCTCATTTATCTGATTTGATATATGATAACGGAGGACTTTATGACGAATACAAACTCATCCACAACACAACAGTGACAGCTTAAGCAAACGCTGTACTATAGGGCAGCAGTGACTTCAGAAATGTGCCAATGACAACAGGGAGTCCGAACCAAGGGGCCGACTAGAGCCTTGATAGGGTCCCAGAATAAAAATCCCTGGTAGAATACAAGGGAGAGTCTTTATGATTTTTAGTATGGCCCAAATTGTGCTCTCAGACCACAATATTAAGGATTGGCAATCCAAATAACGTTAATTTGATAGGCAAATTATTACTTCTGTTTCAACGACCATGTCGTGACGTCGGACGACAGGGAAGGGGGTTACGACAGGGAAGGGGGTTACG
>NW_022758947.1:0-1281 GCF_011630105.1 Anneissia japonica
TATTAAAAAGCATAATACTGTATGATTTAGTATCGTACAGAATATAAGCTTAGGCCTAGAAGAATGCTGTTTTAATTTTCGTGGTAAATGCTAGATTTAGAAGGGAATTTTTTCATGTTTTTGGCGTAAGCTTCATACACAGTACCACATGCATGTCGTCTTCTTCAATCAAGTGTGGTTGTTCAAAATATAATACAATATATATATGTATATATATGTGTGTGTGTGTGTGTGTGTATACACATGTGTGTGTTGTCATCATCCAAAAACACACTAAAAGATACATGATAAAATTAACTTAAAATGTACAGGGAGGTACTGCAACACTATTAAAATTATAAGCTGTTTTTAACAACTAGAGTATATCTGTGTACTCGAGCCTATATAGCCTCGCCTTCTCGTATTCCTTCATGTTCACTCACCCACGAAGACTCCGCTATCATCTAAACCCAAATACATGCCGATCTTAAACTCTTATATAAGGTGATGTATACAAATACAGGCTTCAGCTACGGACACCCATCAACCAATAACAGCACAGTGAGTGGTTACTAATTGGTAGTCTGCATAGATTTTTGAGGGAAAAGGCTTTTGGTGGGAAATTAGAAATTGAACGACCAATAAAAATGAAGGTGATGGGTTAAGTCCAATCTTAAGCCAATTTTGCATACATCACCGTATATAAGTACAGTATTCGAAGGACTTCATTTGATAGCAGAGACTCTCATTTGGATTTAGTATAAGAGGTAAAAGAAAGGCCGTGCTAACTTTTTATACATAAATACTTTTATTAAAGTACAATACAAAGAGTCAGGGTGTATGTACACGGTTCAAGGAAGCCTTATTTAATATTTTAATAAGACGATAACCATTAAGGACAGCACGATCCAACACCAGGGAATAACGTTGTATACATAAAAGATGAACACACGTTCACCCACCAGGCTCGCTCCCTCTCTCTTGCTCTCTCTCGCTCTCTCTACCAAATTTATGTCAGGCGCAGATTTAGAAGGCTGTTAGAAGGGGAAGGTGGTGCGCCTTTGCTTAAAAAGCAAAATACTGAAAAACAACAATGTTGGTGGAAACATAAATAGGCCTACATAAAACATCAAAGAAAGGTAAATACAGTGATCGAATAAAGGACATAATAATAATACATCGTGTAGCATAGCTATCAACGAATGTAGTCCTGCAAATAAATGAATAAAGAAATTGTGTAATAAAATGCCTCTGGCGGGAGTCGAACCTGCGACCTCTCGCTGTCAAGGCGAGCGTCATATG
>NW_022758948.1:0-8346 GCF_011630105.1 Anneissia japonica
GGAACATTAATTATTTAGCTAAATTGTCACATAAATAATGTCATCAAAATATAATATTAGTACAAGGTTATTTTACAAAAGAAATATTTCCACTTTCATAGGCCAATGAAAATATCTCCCATTGCAATTCACGCTCAACAAATATTGAAATGTATGTGTACAGAGACATAGTAATTATAATATAAAAATGTAATTGCACATACAGATATAGTTCTGTGATAGACTCAAAAACTTGAAATATACAAAATCAACATGGACAAATTTTTGTAAGTAAGACGAGGCATTTTTTACACTTTGTTACCCACCGTCTACCAATAATGATGATTTCGAATAAAAATAACATTTTATTTTTGGCTAATTAGCCTACCCAACTCCATGAAAAAATGGACATTTCAGAAAAAAATAAAAGATTTTCTTTTACGCCCGCTGCCTTGATATCTCCAAAAATAAAATATGTATATACTCTTACTAATTATATTATTACTGAAAGCATTTCACAATCCCATTAAACCACTGTTTACATTCACCAACAAAATCTTATTTTTATTTTCTCCTCGTCTGGATAGGTCTAGGTTTTCCCATCCCAGCCATTTCCGGCCATCTAGAAGTCCCAATTTTTTTTTTAAACTCGTTTTGGGAGGAGGATATACACCCTCCCATACCTACCCTTGGCTCTGGCCTTCAGTCCTCAGTTAACGCTGTGCGCTTTAGTTATACCCATAAATACTGAGCACCACCTCCCCCCCTCTATAAATTATATCCTAGAGCCGCCACTGGTGATTGGGCAGCACACCGGGAGACAATCCCCTACTCTTTTCCGAAGAGTGTACTGCGTTCTTTAAAGTGCACATGGGCCATAAATGCACAAGGGACCAATGACTTAACATTTCATCCGAAAGACGGTGCACTATTGAAACTTGCATTTCAGCCCTCTAGCTGAAACACAAGGAAGGTAGCGATGGGAATTGAACCGGGAACATAGAGATCTCTACAGTTCAGCGCACACACAGAGTGGCTACCACCAGATTAGCTGACTGAGCTAAGCAGCTCTTCATTATAACAATCGGCCATTACTGGAATACACAATGGTTAATGACAAAAACTGATGATTACACTATGATGATGGTAATATTGATGATGAGGTAAGCATCTTGTCTTATAACATTAATAATTAAAAGTCACCATGTGTTTCAAAGTTTGGCTGGCTTTTATGACGGAGCACGGATGCATTCAACAGCCAAGTTAATAATAATAATATTATAAGAGATGAGAATACAAGAATACATAAAATACATACTGTCCTTTATGATTTAATGTGTTTTGCACAAAATATCATCTATGACGTTAAGAAAGTAATGCATATATTTTTTTCATCTGTTGTAAATTACTGTATAATTTTCAATTCTATTTTCGTCATTTTGTTTTATTTATACAGAGATAAATCTGCATTTACAGGTAAGAATTAAATATTATATCAAAACTCAACACAAGAATAAAATATGTATGAAAGAAGTGGCTAATTGTTATAATGATAATAGATAGATTTATAAAACGTGTATGGAACATTTAAAAAAAAATGAATTTTTTAAAATAAAAAAACTAAAATTAAAATAAAATTTAAAAAAAAAGAAAAAAAAAAGTTGGAAAGTTAAAAAAAAAGAAAGAAAGAAAAAGAAAAGAATTGATCGCCCAAAACACATCAGATGTTACTTTTGGGCATCTAGAAAACAAAATTTTGCGGGGGCATTCCCCCTAGGGGAGTGTTATCTCGATCAGCCCCACTTCCGGTTCCCCTTTCGGACATCTCTGGATCCACCTCTGACTTTTTACCCCTTCAAAGCATGTTTACACTATACTGTACTCCGAAAATGACGAAAAAAAAAATGTCTACTATCTGTGTGACATAATCTTTATTGACTGACCAATTAATCAATCATTAAGTGAGGGGGGTTCAATCTATGGTCAAGTGACAAAAATAATATGTTTATGCATATTATTCAATAATGGATTAATTAAGTGAAGTGTATGTACTTCTTGATCAAAATTCCAAATGTGTGTTCAAGCATTTCCTACATCCAGTACTACCCACACTATCAATTTCTTTTCTCAAAAAAACAAAACTGCTGTATGCCCATATATAGTCATGATGTGCCTATATATGGATCAACAAATGTTGTATGCCCATACAATATATAGTCAATGATGTGCCTGTTTCTGCTTCTCATCATGTTGATTATCTTGTTGGCAAGTGCAATAGACTGCTTGGGCTGATGTGGCGCAATTGCAAAAACTTTGACAGTTAAACTAAACTACATCTTTATTTCAGTATTATTCGCCCAAATTTAGACCTTTGTTCAGTTATATATAATTCTATTTCCAAAACCCAAGCTTCACGTATTCATCGATTACATAATCGCTTCTTGCGCTACATCAGCCACAACCATAACCACAACATTCCTTACATCCAATCTCAGGAGTCCCGTAGGCAGTTTTTTGATCTTGATTTTTTATATAAATGTGTTTAATTCCTTTTTTGATTTCGATTTGTTAAGTAATTTTAGTCTTAGAGTCCCCAGTCGCCGTCTTAGAAATAATCCAACTTTTCATATTCCTAGTAGACTTAACGTGCTTAAAAATGGTTTTATTAGTAGATTAAGCTTAGCTTATAATTCTCTTGTTTTAACGAATCCTGATATTGATATTTTTAGTGATAATTTCTCTATGTTCCGTAACAGTGTTAGAAATATTTTACATATTAGGCCCACTTAATCTGATATTATTATCACATTGTTGTTATTATTATTATTATTATTATTATTATTATTATCATTATTACTTTTTGTATTCTTCACGTTTACTATATTTATGTATCCGTTTGATGTTTGTGTTCCCTCCTGTAAGTGGTGAATTTTATGTTTGCTGTTGGCTGGGATAATAAATAAATAAATAAATAAATATATGGTCATGATGTGATGTCATCATGACCATAACAAACGGTTTTATGCCCATATATGATGTCATGATGTTCCTATATATGTTCATAAATTAAATTGAAATGCATCTTACACATGCATTTAAATACACCATAGATTGGCTGGGCAATTAGGGAAAAAAATAATTGAATCATATTTTGTGTTTAGTATAAATGAAGCAGAATATTAGCATATGTAGATTTATCCATAATCATTCAGTCCTGGAAGCCTAAATGTCCTGTCTAGCAGTGGCGGTGCCAGGATTTCCCCCGGGGGGGCCAAGGTCCCTGATGTCACCAACACGAAGAAAGTGGCTGTAGTCAGGAGTCACTAAGAAACCTGTTGAAAGTGGTCCAGGGGCAAAGCCTCCCAAAAATTTGACAGTTTGGGGGTTTCAAAGGCTTATTTAATCGATTTAGAGTCTCATGTAAAGAAATACATATAATTTCTTGTTCTTCCCAAGGGGGGGGGGGGGCTAGAGCTGCCACTGTCGTTCAGACTAATGTATGGTGTATATTTTACCTCCACGGTAATATAAGATGCATTTAATTTAACTTCAATTTTAATATTAATTTTGTCAGTTTAACAAATCATGGTGTCCTGGAATAGGGGAGGTTAAAGTTAATCTATCTTTTCCTAGAAATGGGAACATTGGTTATTCTTATAAACACAACTCATCTACAGTAGTTATCAATTACCGATACTTAAGTAGCAGCTATATGTTAGTGATATGAATTAAGGGAATGTTTTCTTTTGAATTTAACTTCAGATTGTGTTTTGTTAACAAATCCTTGAACTAAAATTTTTTAGGTTATACTATGTATAATCTTCCATTTGATTTATGTATCGATTGCATGTAATACATTGCCTAGAAAGAACATAAACATTGCTCTGAAAGGGGAAATCGAAGGCAGTATATTAAATCAGTCCCGGCTCAGTTGGTAAATCATATAATGTAGATGAAAGGCGAGACGTTTTCTATACCTTGTTTTAAAATGAACCTGCCGCCCGCAAGTAATGAAGATTTTGTATAAATATAAAAATTACAATTTTTACCAATTAGTGCACCCGCCATTTTGAAAAAATGGAAATTTCAGAAAAAAATTACCTCCAAAAATAAGATGTATATTTTTTCCTAATTATATAAATTTTTAAAGCATTAAACCATCCCATCCCATTAATACACTGTTTACATTCACCAATATACTTCTATTTTTATTTTCTCCTCCATCTAGATGTCTTTGGCAAAACTATTTGCTAAATAAGAAAACAAAATTTAATTGTCATTTTTTTTCGCCCTCCTCTGACGATCTTGAAATATATAAGTTTGCGAAACAAGTATAAAAAGGTCTCACCTTACCTAGAGAGAAAAAACATGCCCTATAATAATGGGGAAATCCAAGCACTAAATCAAAATGGATTCAGCTCAGATGGTAATCAAAAGTTTGTGAATATGAAACCCTAGTGAGGATGACACCTTTCTCATGGTAACATGGATGTTGTTACGCGAGTCTGACAGAGAAGACAGCGAAAGCTATAGTAAGCTAAGTAAAGACTACAACACTAACACAGTTTCTCATGTTTATTTATATACAATATAACAAACAATTTTAAGAGGTATAATATGAATATTGTACAGGTATATTATGAAATACCTTGAGAAAATATTGTAACATGGAAAAATAAAGAAGTCAGCATGGCTTCATAGATCAACTGCTACAGCACCTGATTGGTAATCAGAAGGTCTTGGGTTCGAATCTTGATGGGGTAATTATTTTTTTTTAAATAATTTAATATTCTTCATTTAAAACGCCATTGGTTCTTACACTACAGTACCTCTTTTAAAGTATAAATACAGGTCTCCATCCAATTAGTTTGGTCTCTAATTAGAATAATAAAGATACTACACATTTGTGAAATTGAGACCACAGGAAATTGATAGTGGTTTTTAATTGCGGGGAGGGTCCTTAATTAGAAGAAAACCTGTACATGTAAACATGGCTATATACACTGCATTACAAGCAATCACAGGATGAACACATCTGGATGTTTTATTTCAACAGCAATAGCTGTTGGCTTAAAATAAGACATACTCTCTGTGTTCACTTGATAGCTTAAGCCCTGTCATATTTTATTTGACAAAAACATGTGACAATCCTAAATATGGTCATGGTGACACCACATCATGACCATATATAGGCACATCATAACTATATATGGGCATACAACAGTTTTTTTGTCAAAGAAAATATGACAGTGGACAGAGTTTTAGAGTTGATACAATGACAGTAAATTTGGAAGCTCCATGTATAAACATCATTTGACATGGTTTAATTATTGTGAATCAAACAAGCTGAAAGCCAAGACGGAAAAATATTCACCAAAAATTAGGCAAGCTACAATCTTGCACAAGCCTACATTATCTAAGAAACTGAACTCTCTGGTAAGGCCATGATTAATACAGGGATAAGAAAAAAATATTACTGAATGCTTCATCAAGTTTGAATAATGCAGTAGAATAAAACTTTTTATGATTTTAATCATTTCTATTTGTAATATTCAAAGCGATGTGAAATCATAAATTCATAAGCATAAATAAAAAATGAGGGACCTTTTCTGAATCAAGTTGCACTTTTTTTTTTGCACAAATATTCATGTTCTAAAACAACATCTGAAATTCAGCTCAACTCACCTCACATTTTATTCATTTTTCTCTTTAGTTATTCATTGAATTGGAGGAAAACCGATTTCCATATCCTTGACGATGATTAATAGAGTACCATCAATATCAATGAAAGAATTCATACTGACACAAACCAATCATAAGTTCATCATAAAGGAGGATACTTGGAATTGATAAATTTGTTCTTGGAAAAAAAAAAACTGTTTTCTACCTTACATTTAAGACTATCAAATTTCATTTCAAAGACTATCACATTTCATTTGACAAAAACATGCGACATGCCTATATATGGTCATGATGACAACATATCATTACCTAACATCATGCATACTATATCATGACTATATATGGGCATACAACATTTTTTTGTCAAAAAAAAAAACAGATAGTATGGAAAGGGCTTACTAAAGTGACTCACTACTTTCTGAATGAAAGGAAACCTTCAATCATTAACAATAGGCAGCTTTCGATTGCACGATGATGATATGACGTAGAACGTAATGACATCGCGGAAAGTCATCTGCGCATTCGAGAATGTTAAGGTCACCTCGTCGAGTAGATTCTGGAACGCAATTTGGCCAAATCTATGTATGCAGAGAACGTAGGACGCCAGGTAGGATGGTCACGCATGAGTGATTCCGTTCTAGTGTAGCATCCTGTCGTCGCACAAATCGAAAGCTCCCTGACATCTGATCCACACAAAACTTAAAAGTTATGATCTACTGTAATCCTACCAAAATTACAGACTTCTTCAAATCTTTCTGAAATTCGGTACAGCACCACCTATCTTTAAACACAAAACTTAAAATCAAGTTATTTTCAGTGGTAAAACAACGTAACTACAGTAACAGATTACATGGCAAAACAATGTATTTACGACGAACATACATTGTTTGGCCTCGGAATGGAATTAAAAAATAATTTTGAGCTGATGGAGTTTGGTACAGCAAAATCAACTTGTTGATAGTGTTTTCATATTGATCTTTATGACGACGTATGCACAAGCTAGATAATGCATAGTCCCAGATGTGATAAAAAAAAAAATGTTGCACTTGCAACAATATCGCGCTTAACATGTTTCTAAGGTAAAGGATTGCATTTGCAAATATCGTTAATAACTTTGCAACAAACCAATGGTTGTATTTACAATTTTACAAATATTCATAATGTCTATAGATGTATATAGTCATGCAAAATTTCAGAAGGGTATGACAACTTATTGCCAAGTTGCAAACATGCAAACTTTAACTCTATTTTTCTCGAAAAGTGAAAATTTTAAGTTACGTTTTTTTTGTTGTCACAGAACAGCCGTATAGCATCTGGATCTGCCAAATGTTAATGGACGCTAGACTAAAAAAACAATTCTATCCCGAATATACTATGCCCAAGATGCAAAAATGGAAAAAATATGCAAGATAACTGTCTCTTACAGTGCCTCGGTGGATGGGGTCAAAAATCATTTGCATTAGCGGAGGAGACGTAGCGAAAGTACTGTAGACCATTACACAGTTTTTAGGGCAACTGACTGAACATTTGTTATACCTGCATCTGAGCCTACAGGTAGCTGGCTATGTCCACTTAAAAATTATATTCCGTAGGTGAAGTATTAACAATCAACTACAAAGGTTAGGTACAAATAATATGAATGTCACTCCAAAAATTATTGTTGTACGACTTTGCAGAATTCACATTAAATTTTGTCCATTTTATTCTATTATTTGTTCATATTAAACAGTATTACATGATTTAATAATAAATAGTAAATTATAATTCAGAACAGCAATTCATAATTTAAAGAGAATGGAAATGTTTCACAACACTATTTATTTATTTATTCTTTCTTTAGACTGCATACACTTTCAGTACTTGAGTACTGATTTTCAAAGTGGTACAGTTACAAACAAACCGTGAAATAGAAGGAAGATAATACAAAATAAAGTCAAAAGAAGATTCAATGTAAAACTTAAAAATTAATAGAATGTTGGAATGAAACTAGGGTAATTTCTTTAAAGTTAGTTTTTGTGTCGTTTGGAAGTTCATTCCAACTTTTTGAGGTATGATATAAGAAAGTCCACTTACCTTAGCAGATATTCCAAGGTGGTACAATTAAATCATTATGCGTTTGGCTACGTGTGCATTTTGAATGTATATCATGATTAAAATTGAATTTGGATGTTAGGTATGGAGGGGCATGCCCTTTTAAACATTTAAAAGTCAAAAGAGTTAACTGTTCATTCCATCTAACATTGAGTTTTCTCCAATCAATCCAGTATCTAATGTCTGAGCTACTTACATGCGGTGGTAAATCATCATCACCCACATTTAGGAAAAATTACAGAAGTATCTTATATGCAAATTTAACTTTATCCAATGCAATCTACCTGTTGGCTTCCCTATTTATTATCTTCCTCCACAAACATAATTGAGAATAAATTAATGGATGTTATCATCAGCATCCCATTTATAATCATTAATACCACATACAGTTATAGACAGTATTATAATAAAACAGCATCAACATTACACTGTTGAAATGAATAAACGAATGCAAAATTGAACAAACGAAGGAACAAATGAACGAACAAATGAGGCATGTCATGGCAAAATGGTTAAGTTGTCGCACAGACCAGTATTGAGTAAATGAGCTATCAAATATGGGAGCTCAAAAAATTGCCTAAAAATCCAAATTTG
>NW_022758949.1:0-622 GCF_011630105.1 Anneissia japonica
TTTCTTTATATATTTATTTGTATATTTATTTATATATATTTATGTATTTATACTTTTTTTTTTTTATTTATTTATTTAAAAACATATTTAGGCAGGATAACATATACAGGCGAGATCTTACCGCTGTTTTACAATATGGTCCTGCAAACACATATTACGATAACAACAACAAAAGTAACAATCACAGTACAATAAAATAAACAACGTTAAAACTTTGGTGGAAAACTATCCCCCTCCGGACACCAACCCGGTACTTCTGAGTCAAGGTTTCGGTGCCAGGAATTACAGCTCAAGGTTATGCTTAACTACAACTTAACTACAATATGGTAAAAACTATCCTCCGCCGGACACCAACCCGGTATTTCTGAGTCAAGGTTTCGGGGCCGGGATTACCAGGTAGGACAAATAGTGTACAATTACTTCAATAGATAAAAATGGTAAAAACTATCCCCACCGGACACCATCCCGGTATTTCTGAGTCAATATTTTGGGGCTGTCACAACTTTTATCTTAACTACAAACCTAACTAAACAATGGTAGAACTATCCGGACTAGCCAACACCATCCCGGTACTTCTGAGTCCAAGTTTCGGGGCCGGGATTAAATGTTAAAAGTATAGACC
>NW_022758950.1:0-2120 GCF_011630105.1 Anneissia japonica
CAATCAAATATCCTGTTGTTCATTCCCCTCCCCCATCCCGCCTAGTAAACGGAAAGTTGAATATTTATAGATTCTTCTCATATAAAATATATGAATTCCCATTGAATAAAAAAAAAATCACCATCAAAACACTAATTTCAATATGAATTGAATTAACAATCCTGTCTAGGAATTATTCCCGAAAAAAAAAATGTTCGTGTGTTAATTGAACACACAATATCCAGGTTTGCTATTAATTATCCACCATCAACAAAACTGCCTTAAAAAAAATTAAAAAAAATTGGTTTGTGTAAGAATTGAACACACAACCAGGTTTGCCATTCATTATCCACCTTCACCCTTTAAAAAATGGGTTTGTGCGGGAATCGAATCCACAACCTCCTGGTTTGCTATCATTATCCACCACCAACTAAACTGCCTTAAATTTTTTTTTTTAAACCTGGCTCGAGTGGGAATCGAACCCACGACCTTAAATAATAAATACATTAAAAAAATAAATTAAATTAATAAATACATTAAAAAAAATATAGTCCTGTGTGGGAATCGAACCCACGATCGCTGAGTTTACTACCCCTGATCCAACATGACTAAACGGAGGGAGGTAAACCGCTTCCCTAGTACCACACCAAGTACCTGTTAGTCAACCTACTAGAAACAATTCTTCTTATATATAAACTACAGGTTAATATTACGCATGGTCATGGTGTCAAAAAAAATTGGCCGTGGGCCAAGAGGGTTTATTATACACATCTAGATGTGTATAAGAGACAGCAGCAGTACAAGGTATTGTATAGCAAGCCAGTTATAATAAATATAATCATTGACCGCAAGAGAAACATAACGATCTAAATAAAATGCCGCCACGGGATTGAATGTATTGTACTCGTTGATGACGTCGCGAATTGCGAATTAACAACAAACAACAACCTTTCATGTCCCAGCCTAGGAACCAGTCAATTCGAGCAAATGCCACTTCGAGCGAAGGCCAATTTGAAAAAAAAATTTAAGGCAGTTTAGTTGATGGTGGATAATAAATAGGAAACCTGGATGTTGTGTGTTCGATTAACACACGAACCATTTTTTTTCCGGGCATATTTCCTATACAGGATTGTTAATTCAATTCATATTGAAATTAGTGTTTTGATGGTGATTTTTTTTCATTCAATGGGAATTCATATATTTTATATTAGAAGAATCTATGAATATTTAGCTTTCCGTTTACTGGGCGGGGTGGGGGAGGGGAATGAACAACAAGATATTTGATTGGTGAACAGCCGAAAACACGTTATATTTTCATTGCGGATTTTTTGTGCTCAGTGCGTACTCTAAATGTATGAATTTTCTTTTAGTTTTAAGGCGTATGCGGATTTTATAAGTCCGCAATGACGATATAACGTGTTCGAAATAAAGCCAACGAAGTCGCTAGAGGTGTAAAAATGCAGCCTCTACGCGGTGGGCGGTCAGCATAGCACCAATCGAAAAGTGAAAAATGACGGTGACTTTTTCAAGCAATACAATTGAAACAAATACTAAAGCAATTAGAAAATACATATAAGCCCCCTAATTGATTCTCCTGCCGCAAATCCAAAATATCTTATTTTGTTATATTGTATTTAAGCCTTTCCTTTATATGTATGCTTTGTAAATTTGATATACTATATTTCTTTGTTTTCTATTTTATCACGGCCATGATGAAAAACATGTAAGTTGTTAAGTTATGTTTTCGTGAATAAATAAAGCTTTATTACTACTACGGACAAAATAACACATTAAACATGTGACAGAAGATTGCCTTTAATTAGTTCGTAGTTGTGGCATTTTGAATTTTATACTGTATTTGATTTTGGAAACATGTCGCAATGACTCAGCAGGCCTCCCAGGTCTACCTAAAATCCAATCTTGAAGGCCAATTTCACTCTTCCAAAATAAAATATAATTTTCCCAGAAAATCTAGAATTTTTCTTCTGAATTAAAAACTAACAATATTTGTAAAATTTTGCTTCTCGAATATATTTCAAAATATTATGGGTAAGCCCCTTACTGAAATATTTGCAAGCTTATACTTTAGTGCCGTAATAGGATTTTAATTCATATTCAAGACAAAGTAATAAATGTTACCA
>NW_022758951.1:0-511 GCF_011630105.1 Anneissia japonica
AAATTCATTAAAACACACTTCAAATGTCGGGAAAGCTCAATTCGCGCCATCTAGGAATCAAAATTTTCCCGGGGGAGAACCCCCGGACCACCCTTTCTTTTTGGGATTTATCGATTCATGGAAAAAAGAATACGCATGCAACTACTCATTTGATTTTATGTATGTATACACACATAAAATAAAAAATGAGAAAAATTTACCTGACCTTTTTCAAGAGGGGAAAACCTTGAATTTTATAGAACTTTAAAAGTCATTAAAAGACATTTCTGAAGTCGAAAAGCTCATCTCCCGCCATCTAGAAATCAAAATTTTTCCAGGGGAACCCGGACCCCCTTTATCTTGGAGTTCATTGATTAATTTAATCATTTTCAAGGGGTGGGGGGACCTTGAATTTTGAAGAATTTAAAACTCGTTAAAAGACACCACAGAAGTCGGGAAAGCTCATTTCCCGCCCCCTAGGAATCAACATTTTCCTGGGGAAGAAACACAGGACCTCCCCCCCCCCCTTCTT
>NW_022758952.1:0-745 GCF_011630105.1 Anneissia japonica
TTATGTTTCTCTTAGGCAAGAAGTGCTGCGGAGTTTGGAAACAGCTGGAAATTCGAGTCGGATGAGTGTGAAGATGTCGTCGAGGTAGAACCGTGCCAAGAAGGCACGGAAACTTTAGAGGAAGCCAGGGATTTGTGTTATGCTCTGATCTCCCAAGATGGAGCTCTTGCTTCATGTCATTCGTTCGTTGATCCGGCAGACTATTACGATGGATGTGCTGTCACGTTGCCAGACGACGATCTGCTGTGTGAGACGCTAGCTGAATATGCTCAAACATGCCGAGAACGCGGTGGAGAACCCGGCGATTGGAGAAAAGAATCGCCACGTTGTTGTAAGTATTACAATTCCACATTTACCGTTAAGTTGAAAAGTGAATAGTACGTGAATTGATTGACATAATACGATTGCAATTGGTTTTCTTCAGCAATCACGTGCGATGGCAACAAAGTGTACAATCTTTGTGCAAGTGCTTGTCCGGCTACATGTGCATCGATGGAAGGCGTGGATGATTGTCCAAATGCATGTATTGAAGCTTGTGAATGTCCAGAGGGTACACTGCTTAACGGTAACACGTGTGTTCAGCCGTCTCAATGCGGATGCACATGGGATGGTGTTTACTACCAGGTATGTACTAGAATAGTGTTTACTCAAAATTTACTAGAATAGTCTTACGTTTAGCACATCAAACGATTACAGAGGCTTACATGGAAGTATTCAGTTTTATTTTTATTTTAATGTAAATTTT
>NW_022758953.1:0-736 GCF_011630105.1 Anneissia japonica
GCTGTTTGGTGACAACATGGCGCCCATGCGCCAAGTTGGCCAAACTCTCTCTATCTACGGCTCTGTAGCCAACGTCCAGAGGGCGCCACCTGGTGTTGTGACGACACGACTGTGGTACTCCGTGTATGAAGCCACAGCAAAAGCATTTAAAATAAAATCGTTAGTTAATTGCAGCACTTAAGGCCTGGCTCCCGAAGAAAAATATATGTTGTACAGAAACATTGTTGTACAGAAACGGTTAATGATTTTTAAATATTTAAAAACTGGAAACAAAAGGGGAGTAACCACCTTTGTACTCTCCTTGTATTTCAGCTGGAGTGCTGAAATGCAAGTTACGATAGCGCACCGTCTTTCAGATGAGACGTTTAAGCCGTTGGTCCTGTGGGCATTGTGGCCCGTATGTGCGCGTTAAAGGCCGGTTCCCACTAAACTTGTCAAGCGAAAACGTCGAGCGTCACGCGGCAAGCGAAGAGAATCGCGCAAAGTTCACAAGAGTTGACTTTCGGTAAAAAATGTCTCGCTTCCAATGATTCGCTTGCCTGTTCCCACTGCTGGCCGCACGCAAAAACTCGAAATGGCGGATGGCAACAGAGAAGTGATTTTGTTATCGCATTGGTAGACGGACCGGAAAAGGGCTGTGAGACGAATCAGATAAAATCCTCAGGATTAACATTCCCAGAACTCTATAATGAATCAAAAGAGTGAATATAAACATAGTTTTTTAGTTCATATTTAT
>NW_022758954.1:0-1615 GCF_011630105.1 Anneissia japonica
GTACATGTTTCATTATTTTATCACGATTGAGAGAAAAAATGTGGGTCTTCGTTTTTCGGGTCTTCAGTCTTCGTTTTGTAGACACCCATATAGAGTGTCTACAAAACGAAGACCCTTAATTATCTCGTCCATCCTATGTTGGTGTCACTACCAAATCACCGATGCTGCACATATGCGTCACTATACCACATTCCTACTGTTTATTTTAACATGGAACAAGTTTATTGAATGAAATATTCAAGGTTTCTGTAGGTCCCCAAAATACGCGTACCGCTAGGCCAAGACTTCGTTAGAGGGTAGTAGCGCCAAGACGCGCTCAGCCACCTAGCCGTGGACGTACAACATTGGTTGTCGCTTTGGAACTGGAATAAAGGGTAAATCATTCAATTGACTCAGATTCAGGCAACAATGTGCTAAGAAGACGATTTTTTACTGTAAGTAAATAATTGTGTATTCCATGTGGAGTGGGTGATTGGCATTGTTTTTGATGGCAGTCACTTTAATTACTGTTTGGTTTTTACAAACGTCATCAATGGAAATCATTTCATCAAACAATTTGCAAGCCTTATTAATAATGACTTGTAACTTTCGTAGGTCCCCTTTCCTCATTCTACTGTACCAAACCAAACAACCATACAACATAACACTTTGCATTACAGACTAGAAAATAACTTAAGTAAAGACTTATCTACATGGAAACCATTTAGCTTTCCAATGAAATATAATCGGCTATTACCTTTACTGAAAATGGATTTGCATTGTTCTGACCAGTTTAGCTTGTTATCAAAGGTTATGCCTAAGAAGTTATAAGTAGAAACAATCTCTATATCGACATTAATTTTAATTGGATTGTTTACTGTACCCTTGCCAAAGTTAAAAATCATTTCTTTGGTCTTGGCTTCATTAACGGTCAAACGATTATTTATACACCATTGTTCAAAGGAATTAAATGAAAGCCTATAGCTCGATTCATCATTATTATAAAACTGTGTCGTCGGCATATTTAAAAAGAAAATTTTTATCGAGGTTTTTTTATTTATTTTTTTTTATATTTAAAACATCTTTAGGCAGGATAACATATACAGGCGAGATCTTACCGCTGTTTTACAATATGGTCCTGCAAACACATATTACAATAACAACAACAAAAGTAACCATCACAGTACAATAAAATAAACAACAGTTAAAACTTTGGTGGAAAACTATCCCCCGCCGGACACCAACCCGGTACTTCTGAGTCAAGGTTTCGGGGCCAGGAATTACAGCTCAAGGTTATGCTTAACTACAACTTAACGACAATATGGTAAAAAATATCCCCCGCCGGACACCAACCCGGTATTTCTGAGTCAAGGTTTCGGGGCCGGGATTACCAGGTAGGACAAATACTGTACAATTACTTCAATAGATAAAAATGGTAGAAACTATCCCCCGCCGGACACCATCCCGGTATTTCTGAGTCAAGATTTCGGGGCTGTCACAACTTTTATCTTAACTACAAACCTAACTAAACAATGGTTAAAACTATCCCCCGCCGGACACCATCCCTGTATTTCTGAGTCCAAGTTTCGGGGCCGGGAATAAATGTTAAAAGTATAGACCAAGAAAATATAAAAGG
>NW_022758955.1:0-1149 GCF_011630105.1 Anneissia japonica
CACATTTCATAAGAACACTGAGGCTGAAATTGCTTAAAATATAAGAACAAAATAAGAACATATTGGGGTTGAGGTAAAATGTCAAATGAGGTTTTTTATCTTTAAAAACTAGAAAAACCAACAAATCTAAATGCGCTGCCGGTGTGACTATGTAATACCTTTATAATACAGTACAGTAATATACTGATGTACAAAAATTATTTTCTATGTTTGAAAAGTGTGTAAAAATAAGAACAAAATAAGTACTTTTTAGCCTGAAATCGGACAAAAAATAAAGAACACTGAGCCCGGGAAAAATTTTACGGGTTCTAAAAAAAAGTGCATCCACTACCGTGTAGGGCCAATTCACATAAAGTGGTTCTATCAACGTGTTTTTCGCCTGCGTTTCTTTTAAATAATCCACGCTTTTATGTTGAAAATGTAAATATCCTGAACCTTTCGTCCTGTGTAAATATCCTGAACGTTTCGTCATGTAATTGGCTGTGATGCAGCGCGTTACCGCTTTTGCATTTACCATACGCGCGCGATCGCCGGTATCCTCTCCCGTGTAGGCCCAATTCGCATAAACTGGTTCTATCAACGTGTTTTTTGTCAGCGTTTAATTTAAATAATCCACGCTTTTATGTTGAAAATGCAAATGTCCCGAACGTTTAGTACTGTTATTAACTAATGCAGCGCGTTACCACATTTGCATTTTCCATGCGCGCGCCCCCGCCGGTACAGTACACATGGATGAACTAGCACATAAAGCCGTTGTAAAATATCTTCCGTCTCGCACATTTAGAAAGTCGTTTTAAAATGTCTTTCGTCTTGCACATGTAGAAAGCCGTTTTAAAATATCTTTCGTCTCGCACATTTAGAAAGCCGTTTTAAAATATCTTTCGTCTCGTGATACGTTAATAATTGGTCACCGAAGCAGACGTTTGAATGAAATGATCATGCACAATAAACATAATAAGTACCGGGTTGGTGTCCGACGGGGGATAGTTTTCCACCAAAGTTTTAACTGCTGTTTATTTTGTTGTACTGTGATGGTTACTTTTGTTGTTGTTATTGTAATATGTGTTTGCAAGACCATATTGTAAAACAGCGGTAAGATCTCGCCTGTATATGTTATCCTGCCTTATTGATACAATAAAACCATACAGG
>NW_022758956.1:0-714 GCF_011630105.1 Anneissia japonica
AATATTCACTTGCTCAGGAATTATTGGTAGTGGTTTAATATGCTTTTGTTGATTTTCATATCAGAAACCTGCAAAACGACTTCATGCGAAGTTGGATAGTCTCTATGTGGAGCTCTGCCAATCAAACGTCTGGGATGGCATTTCAGATGATCTGGCTGTTGAGATAGCTCCACTGGACAATGATTTTAGTCGCAAAAAGAAACAGGTAAGTTTGCAGATTCGGGTTCAGTATTTATAAGATGAGCCATCAAGCATCATTATCCACTCAAACAGGTGTACAGATACTAAATTTAAATAACATAATGATTGATGGTTGTTTCATTAATTAATTGATTAAATTAATTTGTGATTTTTCTGTAGGCCCACATGGAGTTGTGTATCCAGGAAGCATTCCTTGTGTTCATGGCATCAATGTTGAAAGGATATCAACAGTATTTGTTACCTATTACCCAGCAACCTAACATGAGGACCATGGATGCGACTTCCAGGTTTGACGGCCCAGGTAAATTACAGTTGCTCCTATGACTTTACACACAATATTTTGATGTCAATTTTATCCAATCAGATAGCACTAACAATATACATTAATAAGGGCATAAAGGATGTGATTTTTATCAAAATATAGAGTACCACAGTCGTGTCGTCACAACGCCAGATGGCACTCTCTGTTGTCAACAGACATTGGTTGCCGTTTATTACGCCTGAATGACTTCA
>NW_022758957.1:0-952 GCF_011630105.1 Anneissia japonica
TTAGTGGTGGCGCCAGGATATAAATGATGCTCTCGATTATGAAATCAATGTAGCACCCTCTCTCACACTGGTGTTAAAATACGTAGACCAATAATTACTAATAATGTTGGTACTGATCCTCAAAATAACAGTATGCAGTGTTTTGTTTTTTTTTTTTTGTTTTTTTTTTTTATCTGATATTGAAACATGTTCTAATGCCAATGTGATACAGCTCAATGTCGATAAAATACCGGTAACAAAATGTGCAAGTGTGCTTTTTGAAAAGAGCACCCGAAATTGATTTCAATCTACAGAACAAATTTATGTCCAAAGTAGAATTGTGTCAAACTACTAGTCATAGTAGTACGTGAAAACCTCAAATGGGATAAGAATATTGACAATTTAGCTCATAGGTTTAACGGCAAATTGTGTATGTTAAAATTTTTTTAAAGATTTTGCCTATCGGAAGATGGACTTCTCACAATGTATAAACTACACAAAAGATCTCTAAGCATTATCTTAAATAAAAACTACATTAACTTCAATGAAGCTTGTCTAAGATGTAACATCGAGCTCATTTTTGATCGCCGCCGGAAGTTGTGCCTAAGTTTTGCTAAGCAGTTGCAAAATCACCCAGAATTATGTAACTGGCTTCCAGACCGTAGGTGTCAACTGATGGAATACACATGTCGTAACGACCAGGGAACAGTTAATGTAATTTCACTGTTCCCTGGTAACGACAATCACATATCACAAATCAGATGTAGAACAAGTAGCGAACAAATAGGTATACAAACTGACAAACTGATATAACCGAATTGATATTTTGTAGGCCTAAACCTGCCTAACTCTCGACATTAAGTTACAAATCGTTATCTCCTAGTTTCAAACTGTTTTTTTTTCTCTGCCGATTTGTATGTCATTTTTCTTTTAATTTTCCCTGATTATCTCGATTTTTCTGAACATATTTTGT
>NW_022758958.1:0-562 GCF_011630105.1 Anneissia japonica
CCCACTAGAAAAAAAATAGTGAAATTTTGCTCTGAAAGACCCTCTATATTATTCACCTCTAGTTTTGCTATAAATGTGAAAATTGACAATAAACTTAGTTAACTAGTTACTCTTTTACTGTCTTTATCAATTTTAATTGAAATGATCATAATGCCAATTTTCAAGATGGCGTTCATCATGGTTATTTTTGTAAGATTGTTATTATATTATTATTACTATTATTGTTATTATTATTATTATTATTACTGTTATTACTATTGTACAAAATACAATCTCATCAAAGCAATCACATATAAAATATATATAAATATTATTATTTTAATAGTTGTATTATGCTTATTTATTATTGTTGAAATCATTAATAATATTATGTATATGAGCAATTTCACAGTAAATAGACATGCTCCAAGCAATATTTTTTAGGAAGCTATAACTAAATATTTTACTGTTTAAAATTAAATATTTTTACATTTATATTATCATATCAATGAGTATAAATATTAAAAATAATTTCATGATCACACAATTCACAGTAAAAAATATAATGATAAATTGACATACT
>NW_022758959.1:0-828 GCF_011630105.1 Anneissia japonica
AATGTGTTACCTGCGACACAAATTATTCAGTTGTAAAAATCGAAATAAAACCACTGAAAACACTTATCATGTTTACATAGTTTTTTTTTATGGTGTCCATTTCCAAGGAATTACACGAATAGTGCCATCAGATAATTTTTGACTTCTAATAAGCGAGTTGAGTAGCAAGGCAGGGGCGTCGCTAACTACAGTCTTAACATCGGCTCTGGTTCAAGCCGCTCCTCGCCCAGTGTTCGGTTGGTAGAGCCAAGTATTTGCAGATAAGGACTTAAAATGCTCATGTGCACCCATTGTGTGAATCCATTGCATCTTTCGAAAGAGTAGAGGGTCACCCTATGGTTCATTTCAGCCCCTCATGGAATGTGAACATGTAGTCACAGAGCACTCCCTTGCGCAATTCAACACAATGACGCTACAAATTATGGATTATTCTCCTACCTTGCCATTTTAGTGATGATGGCATTGTTGGTACTGTATTAGTGGCAACGTTGATATCGGTGAGGAACGCAGGATTCTGCTGGTGCCATCGGTAGGGATCAAGAAGGGACTTTCACAGATAGTGTCTAGACCAGGGATGGCATAAAAATTGGTCGCAGGGCCAAAAATGAATTTTTGATTTAACACCAAGGGCTGCACCAAAACTTTGATATTTTCAGTGTGCTTCCAAAAACACCAATTTTCTCAGTTTTAATATTACTTTTTACATATGATCAGTGTCCAGCTGCATAGTTGGGACTGAGGCAAGAAAACCTGTACAATTAAGAGAGAACTAGCAAAATGATTTTTTGTTTTAGAGAGGATTTTTGATATGCCATTAATAATAGAATC
>NW_022758960.1:0-1040 GCF_011630105.1 Anneissia japonica
TGTAGGACGCGTTAAGAATGACAAAATATTATCTGTATCTACTGGAACCGAGCCGCATAGCTTGTATCCCACTATTTGCATTCACACCTGGGCTGTGTATATATTGCCTTGGTTTGGTTCTGTAATCATTAGTGGTCGTGGGACTAGTTTGGGCCTTACCTAAGCTGGTCGAACGTTTCGTTTGGGTCTGTACCCTAGCTGCACTGATGAGGCCTGGAAGGCCGAAACGGATCCGTCTGCAGATATTTGGATTCCTTCCAGTGGATGCTAGTTTATTTTGTCATTCTGATCGGATTTTCTCTACTGTTTCGTTTTAATTTTAAAATTGTTTTGCATTATATGGCCGTTTGCTGTTTTATGGGTTTTTCCCATTTGCCTTCCAAACTTATATATTATTTAAGAATCTCTATTGAGATCCAGCGCCGCCATTGATGCACGGTAGAGATTGCATTTTGTAGGACGCGTTAAGAATGACAAAATATTCTGTATCTATTGGAACCGAGCCGCATAGCTTGTATTCCACTATACACATGAAAAGGAAATATCGAAACTATGTCGGTATACTGCTACCAATGTTCAATACAATATTAATAGGAAAATAATGTGTACAAAGTTCTTAGTAGTACAAAATAGCATGTGAACTAAAGAGGGCGCTAGACAAGTATTTTTGGTTGTCAGAAAATCGTCTCTGCATCTGAAATTACTGTGAAAACGACGATTTGAGAATTTTTAAGCTGTTTTAAAATTATTTCAAGGAGTGTTTCCTGACAATACCAGGTATATAAACCAAACTATATTAAATAAAGCCACGTAGACCTACAATTTGAATTTATGTTTAAATCGAGCACCTGAATTATGCACACAAACATTTCATTAGGCCTACTTACACAAAAAAAAAAAAAGAATAAGCATAACTAAGGTGAAACTCCGAGAAACTGTTGCCGAAAGCCACCTTGGTGAGGTGAAAGCAAACCTTAAGGGAGCCTCGCAAAATAAAGCAACGCGTATACGAGTGGACCACGCGATGCGATTAAAGGCAG
>NW_022758961.1:0-523 GCF_011630105.1 Anneissia japonica
CTCTAGTACATGTAGTCGGTTCTATGGTGTAATGGTTAGCACTCTGGACTCTGAATCCAGCGATCGGAGTTCAAGTCTCGGTAGAACCTGTATTTTGTCAAATTCATCTAAAAAAATGTTATATTTCTAATCGTTCTTTTATAATTATAACAATTCAAAAGAACTATATTCACGCTCTAGTACATTAGGTTGATTCCAGGGTATAATGGTTAGCACTCTAGGCTTCTAATCCAGCGATCCGAGTTCGAGTCTCGGTAAAACCTAGTATATTTTGTCAACTTTTACATAAATACTATATTGTAAATGTTCTTATATAATTATAACAATTCGACCGAACTATATATAGTGACGCTGTTATGTAGTCGGTTCTATGGAGTAATAATTAGCACTTTTGACTCTCAATCCAGCGATCCGAGTTCAAGTTTCGAAAGAACCTGTATTTTGTCAACTTAATTTAATATGCACAAAATCATATTTTCAGTGTTCTTTTGTAATTGAAACAATGTGACAAAACTGTATATAT
>NW_022758962.1:0-1142 GCF_011630105.1 Anneissia japonica
CCCAAAAAATTAATTGTGGTAGAAAGCAGTTTAACACTGTGTTTGACTATATCCATTTTGGCTAAGAGTCAACCATGTTAAAGAATGAGTAACAAAATCCACCCTCCCCTCTCCCCAAAAAATTAATTGTGGGAGAAAGCAGTTTAACACTGTGTTTGACTATATCCATTTTGGCTAGAGTCAAGCATGTTAAAGAATGAGTAACAAAATGCCCCTCCCCCTCCCAAAAAAAAAAAAATGATTATTGTGGTAGAAACAATTGTGGTATAAAATACTTTAGCACTGTATCAGACTATATATATTTTACACGCACGTATTTACTCGATTTTTGGAGTATCTGTGCTCTCCGCTGGAACTCCGATTTCTGAGAGCTGAATAAATGTTTAGACCTCCCTAATTTTGGAGTTTTCGTGTACAGTACGCAAAACCTATGAAATCGGAGGGTTTATTAACAGTTTTTCTCTCTCTATATATAGAAAGAGCCTGTTTAATAATTAAATAGTACGCACAAACTCCAAAATCGGAGGTTTGAAGTTTAAAAACTGCGATTTTGGAGTTTTTGCGTAGGCCTATGTATGCAAAACCTCCGAGATCGAAAAAAAAAATTGAGTTTTCGCTCATATTACGCAAAGCCTTCGAAATCAGAGCGTTGAATAACAGATTTAAACTTCGATTTTGGAGATTTTGCGTAGGCCTACGCAAAACCTTCGAAATAACTCAAGTTGGTTGACTAAAAGTATTGCTCTATACAAAGAAAGCTTGTTTAATTATTAAAAATGGTACAAAGAAACTTCGAAAACGGAGGTTTGATTGAACGTTTGAAAACTCTAATTTTGGAGTTTTCGCGTATGCCTATTATGCATAGGCATACACAAAACCTCAAAATTCGGAGGTTTTTGGCGGCGGGCGCAGATATATTCTGATTTCGGAGTAACTAACTCCTCCTCTATCAAGCATTAAAGAATAATAATAATAATAATAATAATAATAATAATAATAATAATAATAATAAGATTTATTAAGCGCACATCTCCACTAAAGTGCTCAAGAATGAGTAACAAAATCACAAAACAGTATCAAAAACAATAGTATGGAGCAGTTTAGCACTGTGTTAGACCATATCCATATTGGCTATTGTCGAG
>NW_022758963.1:0-1082 GCF_011630105.1 Anneissia japonica
GTTTATTTATATATTAATATTTATATATATAAATATATATATAAATATAAATATACAAAAAATACATATGAACATATTATTATATATAAATATATAAATAAATATACAAATATATATGTATATATATAAATATATAGATAAATATATGAACATATTAATATATATATAAATATATAAATATATATATCTGTCTCTTATACACAATATATATATACATATACAAATAAATATACAAGTAATAAATTAAAAAAATTAAATAATTATATAAATAAATATATAAACATATAAATATATAAATATATATACAAATATATATATATAAATAAATATACAAATAAGTATACAAACAAATATATAAATAAATATATAAATAATTAAAGTATATATATAATAATAATAATACAGTATATATAAATAAATAAATAAATATATAAATAAATACATTATATATAAAGAAATATATATATAAATAAATATTTTAAAAATATATAAGAAATTTATAAATAATACAGTATATATATATATATATATATTTATATATATATATATATCTGTATTTTAACAACATCTATCAGTGCTGCATACTTTCAGATCGACGAATCGACGAGTATTTAACAATATATTTATTTTTATATATTTATTTTTATACATATTTATATATCTATATATACTGTATTAATATTTTATATATACTTTAGTTATTCATATATTCATTTATAAATTTATATATATTTATGTATTTATATATTTATTTGTTTATATATTTATTTATTTATTAATATTTATATATATAAATATATATATAAATATAAATATACAAAAAATATATATGAACATATTATTATATATAAATATATAAATAAATATACAAATATATATGTATATATATAAATATATAGATAAATATATGAACATATTAATATATATATATAAATATATAAATATATATATACATATACAAATAAATATACAAGTAATAAATTAAAAAAATTAAATAATTATATAAATAAATATATGAACATATAAATATATAAATATATATACAAATATATATATATATATAAATAAATATACAAATAAAT
>NW_022758964.1:0-598 GCF_011630105.1 Anneissia japonica
GGTTTATTTTATAGAAATGTTTTTGCGGTGGGTGGAGATATGCTCTCTACTGTGTGCTCTTGGTGTTATTATTATTATTGTTATGTTTTATTCTTATTCTGATTATTAATATTATTATTGCTGCTGTTGTTGTTGTGGTTGCTGTTGTTGTCGTCGTTTTTTCGCATTTTTTAGTTCTTTGACAATTTTTTTACTTCTATGACGTATTTAATCGTTGTACACCTCCATGTTTATACTTATTTATTTTTTTGCGTTTTTACTCTTATGACATAAATTGTTTAGCATCATTTTGTCTGTACAGTATATTAAAGTTTTACTTATTTAAATTTAATTTTATATTGTGTTCCCCAATCTTGTTGTTATTGAATTTGTAGTGATTATATTGTTATTGCTATGTAAGCTTACATTTTGTAAACATATTGATCATCTTATTAGTAAGGGAAACAGAATGCTTGGGTTCATTTGGAGACATTGTAGAGAAATAAATAGCCCTGATGCCATTATTGCCTTATATCGTCATTTAGTTACTTCTAATTTTGAATATTGCTGTGTTATTTTTAGTTCTGCATCCGAATCTCAGTTAATTCGCATCGATAGG
>NW_022758965.1:0-1818 GCF_011630105.1 Anneissia japonica
GTCAAATTAGCCTAAATCAAAAATATTTCCGTTGGTACTACATTTACATTCATATACCCCTTTTACACTATCACCGAAACACCGAGCTGAACTCGGAGAAGTCAACGCACCGGGGCGTTTAACTCGGTGATCGTAGGTAGTGTAAATGAGGTCAGACAGTCAACCCGGTGCGCGAACACCGGATTGAAATGCAGATGACGTCTTCCCGAAGCACTACTCCGGGTTGATCAACTCGAGTTACGAAAAAAGGTAGTGTAAACATTCCGACATGCGAACACCAAGACGGTGAACGGCAAATTACAACATTTACATATCCTTGTTCAAAACTATTTTTTCCCACTAAAACATATATATTTAGATGGTTGTGTACTTATTTTATTTTTTTTAAATTACTTTGCGTATGATATTTATGACTCTTGATTGAAATTTCTTATGTAATTTCTTTTTATTAATGTACGTAAAATACATAATGTTTTGAGCTTTTTCGTCTGCGAAGATATTTTTTTTCCGCGAATGGCAAATTATCCTGAAAACACCACACATTACTCATAATTAAGGCTATTGGAATATTGATCATTAATAATTAAAAAAAAAATATGAATTGTACTGCTGCTAGCATGTGGACACCTGACCAGGTGAAAACTCTATTGATGTTTAGGGGGAAGAACAAATTCAAGCGATGGTGGATGGTACAAGTAGGGACCGTCGTTGTTACGACGCAATAAGTTTCGCACAAAAAGAGAAAAAAAGGGTACTGTTTCATCTATTTTTAGATTACAACGCCGGAGCAGTCATTAGTGTAAAAGGGCCCAACCCGAGTTTCATCTCGCAGTGTTTTTCGCGTAGTGTAAATGGAGGATGGCCTCCGAGTTAAAATTAGTGTTTCTATCCAGGTTGATAGTGTAAAAGTGGTAATATTCTTTAGGGGCTGCATGCACCCAAGGTGAGTATATGGTTTATCAGCCGGGCACGTTATATTATACACTTTTTGAATATACAATTACATTTTAATGATTTTAGAAACTACACAGTAACATAACATAATTAAGCAATATTTGCAATCTAAACTTGACAACAAGCTTAATTAATTTTACAAGATAAAATAAGGGTTTTTATTTGACATACTACCTAGCTAGTCTTGGTTGCATTAGCATGTTTGCACTTTTCTGAAGGCAAATTATTCGCTAGTGTACTAGTTAAAATAAGGAAGAGGTTATTTGTATGGTACCGTACGAATACCCACTTTCTTAAAACAATGCAAGTTTGAAAATTCTATTTTAATTTTTAGTGTAGGCCTAGCCTTAAGCCCTAGGGGAGCCCTAGGCCTATTAAGCTAAGGCTAGCGTAGGCCTTAAATTAATTAAGTACGCCTAGGCCAGGCCTATTTATTATTTATAATAAATATATTCCTGGGAAAAAAATCACTAGGCCTGTCAGGAAAAATTTGGTCCACTTGGAAATCTTACGTCCGCAATAAATTTTGGCGGAAAGAACAATTCCTAAGCTTTTACAGACGTGCTTATGCCTTATGCTAGCCAATCACAATGATGTCCCTAGCTGAAGCCTGAATTGGCATACATCAGCTATATAAGAAATCGGCATGTAAGATAGGCATGTACAGTATTTGGGTTTAGTTGATAGTAGAGCCTTCGCGGTTAGTGAACATTGGAATAACAGTAAGGAAAGACTAAGCTATGTACACGGATATATATTACCTGTAGTTGTTGTATTTTTAATAGTGTTACAGTATATTTGCTATTAACAATTACATACATTGACATAAAATTTAATTTCATATTTATAAGTCATACCGGTAAA
>NW_022758966.1:0-535 GCF_011630105.1 Anneissia japonica
AGGCGCTAAGGGGAAGGCAAGTTAACATTCCTGTAATAAATTAGTTTTTAGATTTTTCTTAAAAGATAAAGGAAACAGATTAAACATAATTGGAAAAGTTGGATTAGATAAACTCTATAACTGACCGTTCAAAAGAAGGAACCAGAGTATGATTATCAGCAAAATGGTTAAGTAGCGAGCATATAACATTAACAAGGTGGAGCGGACTGAGTGATGTCTGCCAGAATGGATCCTGCAAAACAGATGGAGATTATCAATATTTGCTTTAAAATAATATAATTGACTTTCAAATACATTCTGATGGCGTATTTTGCATCAGGAGAAATAATCTTAATCACACCAAAACTATCAGTTTTGGTGTGAATATGTTTTTCCAACTAAAAATATTAAATTACATTCAATGGACAAACCATGGATGTCAGACCGTATTGTGGCACAAGAAGGTCAGGTACCTGGCGAATTTGAAAAAATCTGAAACTGTTGTTCATGTCTCGAATATTGAACCTACTAATCATGTAGGAATTGCAGATGCGAT
>NW_022758967.1:0-1133 GCF_011630105.1 Anneissia japonica
GCATGATGTGGATTAGAATAAGTTATTTGTCCAGTCGAGCTGTTATGATTAATCAGGTTTTTTTGTTAATTAACAAGTGTGAATTTTAAGGTCATTATTTGTATCTTTATAGAAGAATGACAGCGTAGTGTCTAATTCAATGTGTACTTCTACATTGAATGAAAGTATTATACAATTGGATTACACAGACATCCATTAATTTGCGAAAACACCATCATCATTCATCATCAGAATGACCATCATTATCATCATCACCACATAATACCTAATCATTCAATATTCATCATCATCATCATCGTCATCATCATCGTCATCATCATCATCAACATAATCGTTATCATCATCGTCGTTGTCGTCATCATCATCATTATCATAGCTATTAGTATCATCATCATTATTATCACTATCACTGTAAGAACCTCCTGCACTCATAAGCACATCCCAGCCGTCTATCGTACATCCATAAACCCATCGCACCCGCACAGTCAATACCGGTACCCCATAAATAAATCGCAAGCCGCACCCACACTGGCCGCTAATCGTACACTTACTAAAACATCGCACCCGCAACTCGCATGCCCAGAAGCACATCGATACATCGCCGTCAAACCAAATTAGTAATTATAATTTATATGTCGCATAAGTTTGCACGATGATACACTGTGAATGCTTTGACCACGTTGACAGCTACGAAATCGATGACTTAATATTATATCTATTAAGCTTCACCATCGCCCGTATGCTTGTTACAGCCAACGGTACGATTAGTGTGTAAAATGCCCGCTATCTGAGGTCAGGTTTAAGGGCACTGTGTATTTTTTGTTTGCTAATAACAGAACAACTACACCATATATAACACGTAGCATACCTTAAAAAAGCATTTTCGAGGCTTTCTGACAGACTACTTATTAATTTAGAGAGTACTTGATGCGTTTGTTTTATGAATTCCTTTGGGAAGCTTCCATCGTTCATTCCGTTTTAAGAACCGATGATCACGATACGCAATGAAGTAGTCTATATGCGGTACTTCTAAAATGAAATACTACTACTACTTCTACTACTAACTGCTGCTGCTGCTCCTCTACTGTACTACACACCCACCCACACCCACACCCCCCCACACACACACAAAC
>NW_022758968.1:0-516 GCF_011630105.1 Anneissia japonica
GATTTATTACCTAATCTCAAACTTAGCAAAATCTTGGCTTGAAAATCGTCTTAGATATTTGCCAACGTACAATCCACTTTCTAATTTTAAGCAATTTTTAAGCTAAGCAATATGGATAAATTTGACTTAAGCAAAAAATGGACTTAAAACGAATTTAAGCTGATTTCTAGGCCTACCCTTACAAAAATGTCCTATAGGAATCCTATAGGATCCTATAAGATCTTAAAGGTGTTCTAAAGGTTTGCATATTATCCTATAAAACTAAATCGAGTCCTATAGGACTATATCAAGTCCTATAGAAATCTATAAAAATCCTATAGGACACCAAAAATCTGGTTATATGGGCATATACATAAAGGTTAAGGATCAATATAAAATATCTATACATAGTGTTAAATATACATATTATATATATATATATATATATATATATTATATATATCATAATTTCTTGGTTTATCTATAATTTAACAGTGGTAATGGGCTATATTGATATCCCTATATAGGTTATATATA
>NW_022758969.1:0-1958 GCF_011630105.1 Anneissia japonica
TCAACATTAACTGTTGAGACAAGTGATTCGTCATGTTTAAATTAGGTCTAATGTATGACCTATAAAATGTGTTAAGCAATTGATGCACTGAAATAATACTTACGTCCTTTTGCAGTGAATCAATGGTATCAGTGGCTGCCTGTGTGTTACCGTAGTCGTCTGTAATGATTGATAGTATTCTGCCTTCTAGGTAATCTTCAACCTGTAATGATTACAGTTATCCGTCATTTTGATTCAGAAATATGACATTAAAGTATATTATTGTTAAAAAGGCGACAAAGCAAAATAACAAAGGTATAGGCCTATATTGTATTTAAAGCTAGGCTCCGGAGGAAAAATTTTCTGATGTTGTAGAACTGATTTTCTAAGACACAAAAAGCATATTTTTGACGAAAAAACTTAGAGGCGATTAATGAGATAGATTTTTTTAATATTTATTAACAAAAAAAGGGGCGTAGCCATCTTTTTTCCACCTTTCCCCCACCCCCAGTTTTTAAATATTTCTGTATCATTTCTGTATCTCATCTACATCTCATATTTCGTCAGATATATTTTTTTGTGTCCAAGGAAAATCATTTCTACAACATATCAAAAAATTGATTCCCTCTAGACCCTGGCTTAAAACCTAATACATT
Source organism: Anneissia japonica (assembly GCF_011630105.1). Lineage (NCBI taxonomy): Eukaryota > Metazoa > Echinodermata > Crinoidea > Comatulida > Comatulidae > Anneissia > Anneissia japonica. The sequence goes on from NW_022758969.1 coordinate 636, forward strand.
AGAACTATAAAATGGCCACATGTCATTTGTAATGGTGTTATCTCATCCGAAGATATGGTTTTAACACGTGTGAGGATATCGTAAGGTTAAGAGAGGTTGCCTTTTATAAGAAAGATAGATTTATTAGCTCGATGAGAGACTTACCAGAGGCTAAAATGAAATTTTAAAATTTCATCTTTTCAATAAAATATCATTGTTCAGTAGAGAACGGCATTTTTTTAAAAATCTCAAAATGATATATAAAATAGTCAATTAAATTTAGAAAAAAAAAAATATATTCATAGGCCTATGAGAACATACCTGATCTACATAGACCAGAGCTGTAATTCCACTAGCAATCATTGCGACGGTTAAGATTGCCAAAATAGCAACATACTGTGGATGAAAACAAAAAAGTATAATCAGCATTTAACTGACATAAAAAATCAAATTCTTTAATTGGATGTTTAATAATACATTGAGAGAGCAGCAGTGGTTCTATTTGCCCTCATGCACGTTAAAGAAGTACACTTCTGTGTCGTAGGAGGCGAGTACAAGACGAATTGTCATTTTTATTCAATGACGGGAAAACAATGTAATACATAATTAATTCAAAATATGTAATAGGGCAGCCACCCATTGACGTTGTTATATCAGCCTCAAACATTTTATAGAATGGGAACATAAGACTGCCCCTAAAGATAGTTCAGTCTGTTATATTTGACATACAGTAGGGCCTACACCCGACACCTGACCATGAAATACTAAAATGGCAATTACAACATAAATCGTACATAGATACTTAAAGAGTAAACCGTTAATTTAACAAATGAAGCGTGGAATCTTATACCTAAAATCTAATTAATTACTAACATTCTGGGTGCACGTACCAAAGACCTGACTACCTGGAAGGGTCACATCGCATGTGTAATGTAAACTATTAAAAATTACCCCGCTAACCAAAACAAGATATAGCGCCTTAACAACAAATCGTCAAGCAGACGCCCTCCCGCGACACAAATTCATTTTTTTTATTCTTACAAAAAATATGTAATTAAAAAAAAATAGAACATATCTAATTGTATTGCTGCATTGTGTATTTGAATTTGTAATCGAAACCTTTTACAGTAACTAAGTGTTGTATGAAATGTTTTACGTGCAATTAGTTTTTTGAATATTTTTAAATGTAATTTTTTTGGAAAAATAATGGTGATATTGTAACGGTAATAATAATAATTCATAGAATTTTATATTTGTATAGTTTCTATTCTTGTAATTAAATGAAAACATAAATTGAGGCTAGGTAAAATGTCAAAATTAGAAGTAAAAAAAAAAAAAAAAAAA
>NW_022758970.1:0-986 GCF_011630105.1 Anneissia japonica
TAAAAGACTCCTCAGAAGTCTTGGAAGCTCATTTACCGTTATTTAGGAATCAACATTTTCCCGGGGGAGGACCCCGGAGCCCCCATTCATTTTGGGGTTTGTTTTTTTTGGGGGGGTTTGTTTTTTTTTGAAACATTTTGAACTACCCTCTTTTAAATCCTGGATCCGGCCCTGGTATGCATAATATAATATTAATAACAATAATAGGCCTAACAATATTAAACTAACTCTGTTTTTAACTACTGCTTTTCAATAGTCCCATTAATTAAAGAAGATTCAGTAGTCGGGGAAACGTCTTTATTAATGAAATGGAATGAATCTACCTGTATTACCAAGGACCAACAGGTGATTTACCATTATCAACTATCAAGAATAGATCGCCAAGGAAGCACTATAGAAGCTGAGGTTCTTATCAATGAAGGAGTTGTACCATGCACACAGTATACGTTTGCAGTGTTAGCTGCACACATGAGCGTCAACGGAACAGCAGATATTAAGGAAGTCACGTCTGCATTGGATTGTAAGAGTTCAGTTGCTATTTCTATGCTAAAAGAAATAATACACGAATGTAAAGAATATTGTTACATATATTATGTATTCGCATTGTTACTTTTATAATTATTGGTATTTTGTAATATTAATATTTTTAGTATTATTTTGTTATTATTTTATTGCTAACATTGCAATAATATTGCTCAATACTAAAATAAACTTTGTAAAAATTATACATGTTTAAATTTGTGTACTGGCAATACTATTCTCATTATTGATTAATACCCCACAGATCCCGGTAAGCCAAGTATTACTTCTTTATCATCAACGTCTTTATCTATCACACTGGAGTGGAAAGCCTCTAAAGTTAATCCGTGTCCAATACTGGAATACAATGTGTCTGTATACAGTAATTTGATCAATTTCACTGTGAATGTCATTGAAACTTCACTCTCAATATCTGAAGATATCATGCCAAATACTAACTATTTTGT
>NW_022758971.1:0-848 GCF_011630105.1 Anneissia japonica
TGCTGCTTGGTGGAAAACTAAACAATAACTGAGACTACGTGTGAAAAGGCGTTTATAAACGTTTTTAGTAATCTGTTGTATGTGCCATCTATGTTACGGTATCGCATGTTGTTATAATAAAAACCAATATTTTCGAGATTTTCGAGAAATTTGCACTATAAAATGTTTTGACCAAGTCGGCTTAGGTTTGATCGGTACCGGGTAATACTAGAATTTTATACACAAATTACATTTTTAGATAACATAACATACACACAGAGATGTTGTGCGCAATGCGTCAAGGGTCTTTATTATTATTTCGTCAGTCTGTTACTATTTTTACCGTAAATTTACTAATACGTTGCAATACATTATTAGGCGAATGCCTTCTGCTTAAACCACCAGGATGTGTGTCCGAATCAATAAGACACTTACCGCCTAGTTTCCAATTGAAGTGTTCGATACAAATGCAAATTACTTTATCATTATGTTAACGTCGTCAGTCGAACCAAATATCCACTTTAATAAAACCTTCATCTGTGTATGCTCTTTGTTATCATTTCAAAGTAGTCCATTTCGATTTCCAAGCACTTTGTCGTGTCCGACAGTGACACACGTTCGCATGTGAATAGGCCATTGTCGTGGGCACTCTGGTGTTGGCCTCAAAGCCGTAAATTTGGACCGGCCTTACTTAATTATCACCATCTAGTATAGTAATCATTATCATTATCAATCAATAATTATAATCAATATCGTCAGTATTATCATCGCCATCATCAAAATGTACATACGCACAATGACTATCTTCATTATTATAATTTTCATCATATTTATTTTATGATCATTTTCATATTTATTTCATGATCCTT
>NW_022758972.1:0-1138 GCF_011630105.1 Anneissia japonica
TGGCAGAATTGGAAGCGACAGAGTGGGAACTGAAAAGGTAATGGGTCCCTTCGGTGAAGAACATATATATCCTGAGGGAGAAAGACTAATTGACTTCTGTATTATGAACAATTTAAAGATTATGAACGGTTTCTTCCAACACCAAAGTTCACATAGGTATACAAGATATAGGTGGAATCAAAACTCCGCTAAGTTTGACCAGATGTCAATCATTGATTATTTTATTTGCTCAGACAAGCGAGAAATATTAAATGTTAAAGCGTTTCCGGGAGAAACACTAGACTCTGATCACAGATTGTTGGTTGCGGACATAGCTATAAAAGGGCTAAATAAACAAAGAAAAAACAAAAGGAAAGTCATTAATATAAATTCACTTGAAAATCAAGAAGTCAGAAACATGTACACATCTAAACTTAAGCAAAATCTACAGGAAACTGAAGTAGGAAATCAGGAAAACTGGCAAACTCTAGCAAAATGTATTAAAGAATCAGCAGTAAACACACTAGGAATAAAATGGATAGGAGGCACTAAAAAGAGGCATACACCTTGATGGTCAGAGGAGGTAAGCGAAGCAGTGAAAGACAAGACAAAAAAAGTAAGAATATGGCTAAAAAATGGAACTCAAGAAACCAGAAATGAATACATTTTAGCTAGGAGAAAAGTAGACAAAAGGACAAAGATAGCAAAAACTCAAACATGGAAACAACTAGGAGACCAAATAAAAGAGGAGGTAAGAAGCAATAACAAAAAAACGGCTATACGGCCTTGCCAAATCTTACAGAAAAGATAAAACAAAAATACAAAACATAAAAGATGAAAGTGGTGCAGTATTGGTCACAGCCGAAAGTATCAATAATCGGTGGACAGAATATTTCAATAAGCTACTAAATGTAAACACAGAAGAGATAAAAACAGAGGGAACTTGCAGGGAAGAAATAACTAATGAGGATGTGGAGGTAGAAGAAGATTTAATTACATCACAAGAATTAGAAGCAGCTATTAAGAAAATGAAAAATGGAAAATCGCCAGGGGAAGATGAAATCACTATAGAACTAATTAAATATGGAGGTGATGAAATTCTTAGTCATGTTTTAGGATTAATAAACCACTGCTGGCGCAAAGGTGAAATACCCGAAGA
>NW_022758973.1:0-1014 GCF_011630105.1 Anneissia japonica
ACGTTTGTAGGGAGAGAGTCCAGAAATATTAATGACCCAAGAGTGACTGGACTAGGATATCAGCACGACCAACTACATATAAGAAAACACAGCCGAAAAGGGTTATGGCAACGACAATAAATTCCTGTTCGCACTGCAAAGCTTTGGACCATGGAATTGCAAATTGCCCTCAGTTCTCAAAGCTGTCGATAAAAGAAAAATCTCAGGTGTGTTTTAAAGATGGTCTCTGCTACGGATGCTTGCGTGCTGGTCACAGGAAGCAAAATTGTCCTAATAGAACACAAATTGAATGTGTACAATGCAAGGGAAAACACCTAACCGTAATGCATGACCCAAACATTAATAAGTCTGTGAAAAAGGTATCCACAGGCTGTGTCGGTATAGACAAACACAACCCGCTTATGGCGATTGTGCCTGTCGGAGTAAAGGTAAAGAGGAGTAACGAAGTAATCACGACATATGCATTCATCGACAATGGTTGCCAAGCAGTGTTCATATCAGAGAAACTAAACAGAAAACTGAAGACCCAGGCTAAATATACAGGTTTACTCATTAAGACTTTGAACCTAGAAGACAGGGTCAGTGTCAAGATGGTGGCAGACCAGTTACAGGTAGCTAGCATTTTTGAAGCCAACTACATTGATTTGCCTTCTGTCTATGTTCAAGATAGCATCCCAGTAACAACCAACGATGTACCCAGACAGAATGACCTATCCAAATGGCCACATCTCAGGCAAATCAGATTACCAAATGTCAATGAAATTTGCATGCCAGAGGTATCAATGATAATTGGAGTAAATGTTCCTGCTGTTTCCATGCCATTAGAAGTGATCAAGGGAAGACTAGGGCAACCATATGCGATAAGGTCTCCCTTAGGATGGCTGTTGTATGGATTACCAGGAAAATCAGTTAATCGGCAGGAAGTGAGGGTTAACTTTTGTAAAGTTGCTCCATTGGAACAACAATTGAAGGAATACTTTAATATGGAATTTAGTGAGAGGTTATCTGGGAGTA
>NW_022758974.1:0-949 GCF_011630105.1 Anneissia japonica
TCATACACATAACATGGTAACATTATAATTAATTGTACATTTCTCAGCGTGAATAAGCATTCAGGCTTAATGCGTCTGCTTATTACCATCTTATTAATGCATATATATATATATATATATATATATATATGTATATTAAAATATTATATATATTTATGTATTTGCCTCAGCATAAAATATTTATTATACGAGTACTTTCGACCATAGGTACAGTATAATAAATATTTTATTCTGAGAAATATACATAAATTGTTTGAAACACAGTAAGTAACATGGTAATATTATAATTAATTGTAAAAATTATCACACATTTCTCAACGTAGATGACCATTCATTCATTCACTGCATGATTTTTATTGTATCAATGTGTTATATTTATATATTATACATTTATTTCGCTGGGAACATACGTGCTGCTTATTACCATCTTATTAATGCCTACTTTATATAATAATAATAATAATAATAATTATTATTATTATTATTATTATAATATATATATATATATAGTAGGCATCAATGTGATTGCGAGCACGTATGTTCCCAGTAAATTAAATAATGATAGAGACATTGATAAAATCAAATGAAACGGTTGACGTATGGGAGGAACATAAGTATTTTATTGCACACGAATATTTCGTCCTGTCCTCAGAACTTTCTCAACGTGAATGAACAAAAACATTACAAAGTAGATAAATCATATTAATCTTTCATCAGTGGCGAGTGAGTGAGGGTAAAAAGAGCTCCCCATAGTATAAAGTGAGGATTTCATGCAAGCATGATTGGAAACAATAAGGTAGGTGAAATTAGAATAAACAGCCTAAACAAGTAAACAGGAAGGCCAAAACTAAACTTAAGAGCCATGCCTCTATAAATAAGCCAATTGATTTATCCAGATAAATTTGGAATGCCATTGGTTTAATTTAGTGTACTAGGAGAACGTTCCTAA
>NW_022758975.1:0-193 GCF_011630105.1 Anneissia japonica
AAGTACTCACAAGAATTTAGGATGTGAATCTTAATCTCGGATCAACTGATGAAAATAGGCAAAGTGGGGCATTACTACAATGTACCAATAGACTAATGTTTACTACTGGATGCATTTACTTTGACAAGATACCAGACTGTTAACGCTATTGTTAGTTCTATTCATGAAGCAATACACCGATTTATGCAAATAC
>NW_022758975.1:216-680 GCF_011630105.1 Anneissia japonica
AGTTACTGAGTGGCACTCAGTGTCTAGGTAGTTTAGTACTAAATGCAGTAATAAGTGTAATGTGTATTTAGTCAAAAAAATCATCTGTTCACAAGCAATACTTGTTTATTGTATTTTTATAGAGATAAAATGGAGGAAGAAGAAGATGAAATGGAGGAAGTGTAAGTTATAAATAAAGTAATATCATCCATAGGTTTTAAATTAATTTCGGAAGATTTACCATAAATCTTTGATAGTTGAAATTAAAGTAATAAAATACAAGATGTATCTGGTATCATGTTTAACAGTTGGTAAAGAATCTATATATTCTTATGAATATGTGAATCTTCATCTCGGATCAACTGATGAAAATAGGCAAAGTAGGGGCATTACTACAATGTACCAATAGACTAATGTTTGCTTCTGGATGCAATGTTGTAACGTCTCAAAATGCCTTTGTGCCTGAATACTGTAAAGAGGGTGTA
>NW_022758976.1:0-3357 GCF_011630105.1 Anneissia japonica
TCGTAATTTTCCCGATTTTTAGGTGTGAACACAATTTGTATTTTCTTTTTAATTATACTGTGGTAGAGACAAGAACAATAATTCTCAGTAAAAAAATATTTGCGGGAAATTCAGTAGCTTCTGTTCGTTACGGACTGCCAATGCACTTTTTGACATCACACCACACCTAAACATGCGCTCCCGATTATAACTTCTTTTTATTGAAAATGTAGGAATATGTTAAGAGAGTATTAATTGTTGTAGCCTAGATTGTAGGCTTATTCATTACGTTTGCCGTGTCTCTGATGACCATTGTAAACGAAAAAATATCTCTTGCTCACTCTAGATCACTAACCTTCCTAGGTCTAACTACAATACACTAGTACGCGACGTTCGCAGGCCGCTGGCAGCGGGTAATAAATTTTAGGTAAGTAGCGAATCTGTCACCCGACCTGTCACTTGTGACAGGGGGTTGGATGATCGATTACCCGAGTAGGTCGGGTAGCAGGACCGAATTCGGTAAGGGAAGATTTTCGGCATGTTAAACACTGTATATGTACCTTTGATGATTTATATTATATTTATTCAACAGTGTTAACGGCTAACTTCCTTCAATATCATATACTGTATAATATACGACAGTATCTAGCCGTATTTCCAGATTTATCTGGCCGAACGCCCTCTTGATGCATAGCATTGTGTAATACAATGTTCCCGACGGGTATTTGGACCTGTTCAACCATGAAGCCTTCGTGGTCTAGTGGTTATGATGCTCGCCTTGTCAACGAGAGGTCGCAGGTTCGAATCCCGTCGGAGGCATTTCATCATGTCCTTATTAAACACTGTATATGTACCTTTGATGATTTATATTATATTAATTTAACAGTGTTAACGGTTAACTTCCTTCAATAATATATATATATATATATATATATACATTTTTTTTTTAATGAAATAAAGATAAATAGTTGAAAATACAAATAATAAGTTTGTTGAAATAATATAATTCATTGTTAGTTCAGTTATTGTATTTTACTTATTGTTTATAGTTTTTAATCTTTAAATGTCTTTCTTATTGACTGCAGATTTAACACCAAGATTTAAAAGTTTAATATTTACTATATTGTTGATATGTTACGTCAATCATTGTTACACAGCACATTGTTGTATTAAATGATTGTTTTGTATTATTTACACAGAAAAATTAATACAATAGGTATAACAAAGTACATTTCACATCATTTACATACAATTAAGAAAACCAGTCTTCAAGATATTTTGCCTATACACAACGATCTGTCTACAAGCGATACCTTCATTATCGTATTATTAGTTTTGTAATAATAATAATAATACTATAATAATAATAATAATAATAATAAGCCACATTTGTTAAGGCAATGATATAGAAAAATAAATACATCTTTTATTGATTGCTTGTGATGATGTAGTTATTCATGTATTTATTTTATGCATTGATTGATTAACTGAATGGTTGATTAATTGATTGACTGACAATTGACCAATTAGACAAACACATTCTTTTAACAAATTTCTATATTTTACTTTTAATATACCACAGCTTTAATTTTTTTAACATTCAAATCAAGTATGAATTTTATAATTATCACAAATGATAGCAATAGTGAAAATAGTAATAATTAATATGACTATTACTTAACATGATAGATTTTCTATGAAAATTATTTTTTTGTATTTTGATGAGAAAAATAACATTTCTGCTAAGCATGTATTTTGTAAGCAAATAGTTTTTTTTTTGTTTTATTTTCATTTTTAAGCACAAACAACACACATTTGAATAACCTGTGTATTGTAGTATAATTTTGGAATTTTATTTTAATAATTGCAGTGGACAATCATACTAGTTTTATTTGGGAATAAATTGCTGTGTTTAGTTTCCAAGTACAACAGCTAAGGCTCATGTGCCTATCTTTTAGGCCTAATTGCCAGACATTACTCACCCTATTAGGTGGGCATGAATGAAACTTGTGTACAAATAAATTTATCTATGAGCCCATGCGGTTTCAATTTAGCCATGCACTACCACTGACACACGATCCACCCAAAAAAAAAAAAATCCCCTCCCCAGGTGAAAATGTAAAAAAAAAGAAAAATCATGCTCAATAATTAAAAATCCCCTTATCACCTTTTTTTGCGAGCTAGCATCCCTCACATAATAACCAATTTTTACATTACCTTTACCAGCAAAAGATAACAACAACAATTCCAGAAGTTTAATTCGAAAAGCAGAGAAATTCTGTTGCAAGTTAAAGCACAGTAAAGTCCATAGTGAGTATAAGCATCAGGGACTCCCTGGTTTCATATGGACCAATTAAAAGCCAGCAAGCCGATCTGAGTACCCAGTATATGTATGACAGCATATGATGAGTCAGATCTCAATAGCGCCCTCTATGATAGTGCTAGGAATGCAGTTGAAAAATTGAATAAGTAACAGTAAAGAGGTATATAGAGCATCTTTTGTCTTTTTATGTAATTGCAATCTTGTTTTTATTTTATGTGACAATTAACCTAAACTGAAAGAGCCTCACATAAAAAAGCAGTCAAATTAAAAGAAAAACTTGTAGAATGTTTCCCTAAGCTGCAAATTAGTAACGGTTCACTCAGGAGAAATTGATACTGTAAAAATTGTTAATAATAAACGAATAAATAACAGTGCACAGTAATGTTATAAAGTACAATATGAATTGAGTGGATTGTCATTATACACAAAACAGAAGGTTTTAATAAATAATTAAATAGCCTAAGTAATATTTCACAATATCTTTAAAGGCATTGGTAACCATTACATGCTTAAAATCTCAATTCTGAACTGTGATTACTTTATAGTAAATAAACATAGAAAAACCAATTATGTGGTTGTTTACTAAAATTTATTGATATTTGAACACATTTTAAAGATGACAATCAAAGAACAATAAAGAACACATGTTTTGCAGGCAAGAAGGCTCTGACAGTTGGCACTTGCCAATTTCGTCAAAATACAACATTGCTCACCTTGGCCCCAACTTGCACTGAGGGTGTGAAAAGCTACCAGTTTCTACCAGGTTCTACCAGGTTCAATTCCTGCTTGCCCTGTCATCTCTGGCCATCCAACTGGTCTTCTCTCTGTCACCTCCATCTTTCTGGCCACATTCACACACTCTACTTCACATGACCATAGCAGTCTCTGTCCCCAACAGGCACTCATCATGAATTAGTTACAATCCTGTAAGGTAGTGTGGGGTATACCTGCCCTCTTAGCTTTTATTGTTTCGCGTACTTATTTTTTTTAAAGATTAACGGAGGAGGGCGGAATAAAAATAGAGATAAAATTTTGTTTTCTTATTTAGCAAATAG
>NW_022758977.1:0-202 GCF_011630105.1 Anneissia japonica
CATATTTCGAGTACTTTTCCGAAAAACTTCAAACTTTCAATGGAATAGTGTTTGTTTCAGCCTATATCCCTTTGCCTAACCCTAACCCTAACCCCAACCCTAATCCTAACCCTAACCCTAACTCTAACCCTAACCCTAACTCTAACCCTAACACTAACCCTAACCCTAACCTAACAAAAAAAAAATTACATTTTTGACTCAA
>NW_022758977.1:235-564 GCF_011630105.1 Anneissia japonica
AGTTGAGCACTTAGTGCAAATTTTTGACTTTCCGCCATATTTCGAGTACTTTTCCGAAAAACTTCAAACTTTCAATGGAATAGAGTTTGTTTCAGCCTATCTCACTTTGCCTAACCCTAACCCAAACCATAACCCTAACCCTAACCCTAACCCTAACCCTACCAATATCACCCTGAGGTGGTGGTCGTGGGAGACGAAGTTATTGCCTTCGTTACGTTTACCGCTGTCAGGTTCGAATCCGGCGTCCATATTACAACGGATACCACAATAGCTAACGTAACTACGATGACGGTCGCGATGCTTACCACGATTACCGTCTTCGACACAGC
>NW_022758977.1:584-922 GCF_011630105.1 Anneissia japonica
CGTTTGCGTGTGTATATAGTGCCTTCTCATTTTGTAAGTCGACACTACATTAATGATGGAGATCACGATGGAAGATTTACCGTCTGTGATGAACAACACCCGCGAGCACGTACGAGATTATTTTGACTGCAGATGTGCTGCTGTTGCTGCTTCTCCTCTTCCTCTTCGATTCAAATCTGCATCGTGTGATGTTACTGTGACGATGGGAAGAATATGTACCGAGATCGAGGAAAATAATATGGAATTCTTCAAAGTTATTTGCGATAATTTGAGAATAGAAACTTTCGAACAATTCGAATACATTGCAAAACAAGTTTTCGTGAATGACGACGAAGACA
>NW_022758978.1:0-803 GCF_011630105.1 Anneissia japonica
GTCGGATACGTCGTGACCGACGTCAAGCGCGAAGCCGCGAACGAGTACGACGTGACTCCGGACGTGATGGATCGATGGCGCCTCCGAGGACTTCCCATTCGATGGAAGCACCTCCGCGCGAGCAAGGACGGTTCGGGCATCCGATCTCCGGAAGGAATCGGAGTCGTTCGCGATTGGTGGAGGGATGCCACCTATCCTGGATCGGAGAACGGAGGGGCGGTGGCCGTGCTGCTGAAGATCACCGATCCCGTCTTTCTGCGAAGTCCGTTCTCGCAGAATTTCGACTGCCTGTCCCTCGGTTACAGGCTTGCCGATCACACCCTGTGCACCGAAGTGTCTCTGGTGGAGACGGGTCACAGAAAGGGCACGGTTGCCGTTTTCTGCGACGGCGAGATCTCCGCGAGACGCGTGGCTTCGGAGAGATTCGGATATAAGCGTTCGAGTGGCGAGGTCGCGCCGAGAGTGAACATGTCGAACGAGAAGCTGCTCGAGGAGGCGGAGACCGTCAAGAATCTTGCCAGCAGCGTGGCTCCCGAACAGCTGGAGGCCATATTGACGATACTGAAGAACAAGGACGACAGCAGCAAAGAGGAGCAGACGGAAATCAGAAGGGAGATGGATCTGTGGAGGGAACAGCTGGCGGACTTCATGAAACGGCTGACGAAGAACGTCGAGGGCAAGCTCGGCTCCGAATATCGGAAGAGAATGGACGATTTCAAGGAGATGACGGAACGGTGATCCGAACCTTCGTCCGAAGTCGACGTCGTCGCTTCGTTCAAGGCCGCCAACGAACTGATCGGCGA
>NW_022758979.1:0-6677 GCF_011630105.1 Anneissia japonica
AAGCCTCACACAGCTAATAATTACTAAAACTAAAGCTCTGTCCACACTATCAAATGTTCTTTGACCAAAAAACTGTTGTATGCCCAAATATAGTCATCATGTGCCCAAATATGGTCACAATGTGATGTCATCATCACCATATTTGGGCATGTCACATGTTTTTGTGAAATAAAATTTTAGAGTCTAGACAGGCCTTTATAAGGCAATGTTTGGGACTACAGTAACTTTAGGCCTGAAGTGAAGAACCAATAAAATGATAATTCATCACTAAATCACACCCAGAATTGTATATATTCAGCTGAATACACACCAAAATGCCTCTGTGAGTGTTAATAAGGTCGGGATGTTCTTCACAGATACGTCTTGCTTCTTGCCAGTCACAGTGTTCAATAGCCTCAAATAACACATTTCTGTGAAATAATACACAAGCAAAGTTTGTAACTGAATCTTACAGTATATTTTCCTTTGACATGATAATTAATACAGACTACTTTTATCAATAGTGAATGATGAATTTTAATATTTGACATCATCACCAGGTATCAGGTATCATCACCATATCCAGGGGGTGTGATGGGTGCTCATACATCCCCCAAATCAGGAAAGGTCTGTATTCTTAAGACAATTGAGACTGTACTTTCTTATAATATTTATAATAATTATTATGCTGGTAATTGTAATTAAAATTATTGTAGTTATTATTATTGTTGTAATAATAATAATAATAATAATAATAATAATAATAATAGTAATAATAAAAATAACAATAATAATATAAGTAATGAACACATTTTAATTGTTAATTATTTTTGTATTTTCACACATATATGTGTATATATATATATATATATATATATTTTTATAATGTATTTATACTGCTTGTCCATGTTTCCCCCATTGCTTGGAGAGCCACTCAGACAGTAATTAATTTTACTTTTTGGTAATCCTGCCGGGTCTTGGGGGAAACATGGATTAACTTTTTGAATTTTCTGAATATTTTACTGTATTGTTATGATAAAAAAAAAAGGCGAAATAAATGAAATGAATGAAAATTGCAATTCTGGACATGGCCCGATCACTATCGTCATTGTTAACAAAATTTACGAAAATATTTTAATAAAAACAGTTTTTATATTTTAATTATAACAGTTTTCATTAACATGAAAATAAAATATAGATATAATAAAGAACAGTAGTACTAAAACCAAACTTTATGCTTATTTTTTTTATCTATGTTGCAAGTCAAAAACATCTTTGTTTTGGATAAGCCTAAAAAGAAATCCATATATACATATTGATCCAGATGAATTGTTCGTAAAATAACATGCCGATCCATTAAACTAGAATCATTTTGAAAGATATTTTGTTCTATCCGAATTGTTCAATGGTACAGTACAATACTCACCCATCAGGCTGCCACTCCATGGTTGTTTATCAGTGGCTCTTTAGGTGTGTACAGTATGGCTGACGTATTGATTACTGAGATGCTGTGAAGTATAACAATCGTGCATTACAAGCTGTATGATTGCATGTTGTCATCTTCTGATTCTGGATTTTGGTATCACCTTTCTGTATCAAAAGCATGTGTTTGTATAGATTTTAAAACAATTGTGAGAATTAACCAGTATCTAATACTAGTATGAACTAAGGCAAGCCTACGGGTATACTTGATGTGATCATATCCTAAACCTAGTAAAAGTGCACAGGGGAGGAGTGTTGGAAGAAGTATATTCCAGCTCAATGGCTGTAACCACCCAGTTCACTTAAACAAATTTTGTGAATGATAAAACAATGGCCTTCACTGGATATGGTAGCTTGTCCTCAGCTACCAATTGAAAAAGATGAAATAGTGGGAATGAAATATGTGCAGTGAGAAAGTCAAGGTTTGCGTTAAATGTAATTCAAACCATTCAAAGCTTAAGCCACATACATTCACAAACAACATCATTGGACAACAGACTCCCAGCAGGTATATCTATGCTGAATGTCAGTTTTGTATTTTCTTTTTTTTTTTTTACTGATTCTTAATGGCGGGTCTGTCTAATCATGGCAGTTACATTGTTTTTTCCCAAAAAGTATCATTAAACTATATTTTAACATTTACCTACTGTACATAAAAATAAAAGTTATTTAATTTGAAATCAGTTTATTGTGTTATTTGATTTTGTTATTATGGACAAAAATAAGAAAAATACATATGTCCGCATTGTAAGGTTCATTCAAGGTGACAAATAATCCGAGTTCCTAGTCTCTAACGCTTTGTGTTAAACATGCATGAAACACAATCCAAAACTTAGGTTCACCTGGTATTGCCAGCCAATTTTCGAACAGCAAATAAAAATATGATTGTAAAAAAAGCGCCCTACCTATCTTTACTTTTTTTGGCCAAAACTCAAACCTAACAAATAGATATCAAAATAAATTTGTACCACTCTATCCAATAGAATTCTTAATCAAAAATATCAAATAAGTTTAAACGCCAAATTATAATTATCCTGCACTTTGTTCTGAAAGGACAAACAAAGAATCTTGAAAATATGATCTTTCCACCCATAATTAAACTTCAGATAGGTTGAATTTATTTATTTTTTTAAAATTATTGTCTTTCATTTAATAGTGTAGGAGATAGTGTATCAATTCCGCTGATAAAACACTGCACTGCTCTCGATTGGGATTTGAAGACTTGGCATGCATCAAGGGGGTGGTTTCAAAAAAAAAAAACCTCCCAACTTACAGACATCATTTTTTTTTTTAAAGGACAATCAACAATTTTTTTTTACATGGCCTAACTACAGAGTAAATAGTAAAACAATATCAAAAACTGCCACTACAACTGCCTCCCCACTGTTTGAAAATTGCCTGCACAAATGTGGCAAGACCAGTCAAACCAGTCACTCATCACAAATCCTGATTCAGAGATACCATAATAGCCAAAACATGCTGGAATGTCAACATTTTTTAAATCTATTTTATTAAATTAAACTAACCTTTACATATACAGTATCATGCTTTGCTGTTACTGTCAACATTTTCATTGTTAAAACAACAATTTTTAATGATTTGATGATGGTTTCTGCCTGAAAAATGCCCAAAATCATAAACTTTGAAGGCCGATTTCTCAAATATTGTTCTTTAAACAGCTGTATGTTTAAAATTCTGTATTACTGTACTTCATAACAAAATGTCGCATTTAAATGATCCTTTTACCATTTTATAGAGCTCACAACTGTTTAACCCTGTACTAACTAGAAATTGCAAATTGCAAGTGAAGTGCTGCGAAGTACAACTGCATATAAATGTTCTTTGAACAAAATTATTTATGCGAGTCAAGTAAAAATAATGAATAATAAAACTATAACAAATAATATGAGACACGACCCATTGTCTATATTAGAACACTTCACATTGAGTAACAAAGTCGTAATTTTTCTATAGTGTGGTGAATTATGGTTTAGGTTTTTTTTAATAAAGTTTCAAAAATTTCTATGTATGTGGAAAATGTAGTTGATTACCAAAGGTTACAATTTTTATTTTGAAGACTGCATGGTCTAGGAAGTGTACATTTTTTTATGGGGCAAGTTTCCAAGGGCGGGTTTTCTAGGGGCGAGTTGACTACCAAAGAGTGTTGCCAAAGTGCAAGCCAGCGTGTTATTTGATCACAAGTGCGAGACATATCACAAGAGTGAGCCAGCGAGCCATGACGTCACGACAATAGATAGAGACGTTAGCCAGTTGTGCGAGGTATCTCGGCTGAGATTTGTGGAGTACAATTCAAAAAACAACTATAGGTTTAATAATGAATTATTGTGATGTTAAATAGACAATGTTAGCTATCAAAGAGCGACGTTGTTTTCATTGGGACCTTCGTCCCTTCAAGGCTAGGCCTATACCATCCTAGCTAGTCTAGGCCTAGAGTAGGATAAGGCTAGCGCGACATGCGGACGTTGATTGAGTCTAATACCGGGTTGTTATAATCTAAAACCACGTGAACTGAGTGAGATGAACAACTACCGATGGTGCTCAAAATAATTGCTTTCCTCCTTAGCTTCGTTTGGCAAACCATGGAAAAACTTGTCTGGTCTAATTTTCTACACGAAGCTGAGTAGGCATATTTTCGTACACGAACGCTAATTGGTTGGCTCGCCCAGTGTAGCGCACATGATTTTGCTGTTTCACGTACACGAACGCTAATTGGTTGGCTCGCCCAGTGCACATGGGTTTAGTTTGTCTCAACATTCCCAGACAACACCACAGCTCTGTTGTTTAGAAAAGGCATGAAGGGGATTCCCAAATTATACCTTTGTCGTATAGGTAATCTTACATAAAGTGATGAATTAATACAGTAGACACATGGTTTTATTTGAATACTTTATTATGACATCGTAAAGTAATGAATAAAAACACTGAACACATGGTTTTATTTGTAGGCCTAGACAGGTAACATCGTTTGTTCATACATACGTATATTGAGTGTTACGTACGTATTAGGTCAAAGGTTACCACAAATTTAACCCAACCTCTATTTTACGAATCCCACGATTTACGTACGCCCTCCGGTCCCGTACCGTACATAAAATCGAGGTTCTACTGTATCCAAATAATGCACTTGTCAATTGTAGTGCCACCCGCCCCCACCCCCTCCGGGATAGCTGGGGATTTATTTTCCAAAATGCTTACATGCATCATGTGAACTTCCCGGCCACCTCTGGGCAATGCAGGGCATCATTTTAACGTACATCCGCGGCTAAGTCTCCACCACTTACCGCCGTACACAACCCTGTAAAATTCCCGGGCCTGTTACATCTATAAGTAAATTTTACTGGTACATCCCTGCATTACAGGGACACAACTAGGCCTATATGTGTGCATCCCCGGATGTAGTGCATAAATAAAATGCTTGCAGTTTTCAAATTGTTTATTAGACTTCCTTGCACAGTCTGCGAACTGTGCCAAGGAAGAGCCAAGCACAATTCCAACGTCTCAAACTATGTAAGCCTAGGTGTGCAGCTAAGCAGTATGCCTTAATTAGCCTAGACCTAGGGACATGACCGGGAGGCTGGGATAGGCCTAGGCCTAAGCCTCTATCTAATCTAAGCACATATCCTAGCCCAGAACTAGGACTAGGCCTAGGCCTAGTCTTTAAAATACTGAGCCTCGCGTGAACCTAAGACAGTTCGCAAACCAAATACTTTCTAGACTGCAGCTTTTCCACACACTCGATCTTGTGCGCAGAACAAAAAATTCTCTGGAATACAGCTTTTTTGGCGTTTTGGTTGGTGTTTTCTTTTCCTCCAATTAACAATGTACCACAATATTCCACACACACACCTGCACGTACGGTACTATGTCCCAACCATAACATTCACTCTATTGCCAAATACGGCATCCTAAAAATTACGTCATGCTTGTCACGGCCAGCGGTCTGCATTCGATTTGACTCACTCTATTACAAGCATAGAGCTATTAAACCTCTATGATTACAAGTCTCTAATTCTCATCAAAAAAGTTTCTCAACATAAACTGACGCTGGTGGCGCTTTCCGAAATGCGCTAATGTACTACAAAAAATCCATAAATTAGAGACTTGTGGCAAGTCTAGCAGATAAGCAGTATGCCTTACTTAGCCTAGACCTCTAGTAGTACGTAGCGCCCAATAATACAACAATCACATATCCCTCTAAGAATAACACCTTTGTACCTGCGTAGTAGAAGACTATTATGGGGAATTTACAATCTATATGCAACAAAATGGATGAATTACGTGCACTTGTTGAATATATGCATGAATTTAGAACAGCCAGTATGTTGGCATTCTCGGAGACATGGCTCACTGCAAAACACAACATTGATTTTGCTAACATTAATGGTTTTACGTTGGTAAGAGGGGATAGAACGGACGAAGCACTAAAAAATGGCGGCGGCGGACTATGTCTTTATGTTAATGAACGATATTGTCATCCGAAGAATGTGCATACCAAATATCACAGGTGTTCACCGAATTGTGAAATCTTAGTGGTTGGCATACGTCCATACTACATTCCACGTGAGTTCTCGCATGTCATAAATGTTTCTATCTATATCCCATAAAACAAATTTGGGAAAAGAAGCACTTTTAGAATTAAATAACGTAGTCCAGGATATTGAAGTACTACATCCTGACGCATATATCATCATAAATGGCGACTTCAATCGTAATCATTTCAAGAAAACCAACTACTATCGTCAAGTAACTTGTCATACTAGGGGTACAGCGATCTTGGAACAATGCTACGCGAACGTAAAGAATGCGTACGTTTCAACAAAATTGCCTAATGTTGGAATGAGTGACCTAATCTGGTTCTACTTAGTCCAAAGTATATACCTCTTGTAAAACGGCAAAAAGCAAAGAGTATTCAAGTTCAGAAATGGTCTGCTGATCACATCGAAACCTTGAAAGGACATTTTGAATGCACGGATTGGAATGTCTTCATCGAGAACACTAATGACATCAATGAACTTACACAAACAGTTAGCAGTTATATTGCTTTTTGCACACAGCTGGTTGTCCCTACAAAAATTCTGAAAGTGTACCCCAATAACACAAAACCCTGGATCACTTATGAAGTTAGGAAAATGCTCAATGAGAAAAGAAAATTATTTAAGAATGGCGACAAGAATGGTATGAAAATAATTCAGAAA
>NW_022758980.1:0-933 GCF_011630105.1 Anneissia japonica
GTAGATTCCCGATAAAAGATAATGAGAAAATTGTTGGCGTTTCATTTTGACTATAATGGTGATGTTATGATGATGAATTTTACTATATAAAAGTGTCATTTCCGGCCATCTCGAGAGGTACTATTTCCTCAAATTTTCTCACCTCAGCCTCAACCATGCTCAAAGACAATGTTTCTAAGCTTTGTTTCTATGGTATATCACACACACATTAATAAGATCTCTATGGTTGTCAAAAATAAAAGATGAGAATTTTTTATTTTTTTTATAATTTTGACTAATTTTGATGTGATGATGATGATTTTGACTAAAAGTGTCATTTCTGGCCATCTAGAGGTACTATTTCCTCAAATTTTCTCACCTCAGCTCCAACCATGGTGGGGCTGAGGTGGGTGACGACTCACAAAATGCCCTCCCCTCCACCTTTCAAAACAGATCTGTGCCCTTCCTTGGGTATGACATTAAACTCCATCGAGTCGGCTCCTGATGTATGTCTTAGTGACTGTTGTTAATTGTTTTTAGGATGTGATCTTTTTTTGTGTCCATTTTTCGTGATTATGACTATTCTGGATGAAGAATGTTTTGAGCAGAGGTGGATTCAAGCCCCCCCCCCTTAATTTTTTTAAGAAAAAAAATATATATTTAAATTGAAGTGCGACAGTGTAATTTCCGTCCATATAGAGATGCCCTAATCATAAATTCTCTTACCTCAGCCCCAACCATGGTGGGGCTGAGGTGGGTGGTTCCTCGGTCTGTGAAAGTCCCTCCCTGGTTCACCCCACATTCGAATTCCTGGATCTGCCATTGTCAGGGGCGGATCCAGAAATGTCCAAAAGGGGGGGGCCGGAAGGGGGGCCGAAAGTTGGGCCGATTGAGACAACACTGTCGTAGGGGGTCCGGGGGCATGCCCCCGCGAAATTTTTGTGTTCTAGACGC
>NW_022758980.1:1026-1122 GCF_011630105.1 Anneissia japonica
GGGGGGCCGGGGCCGGGCCGCCCCCCCCCCCTAAATCCGCCCCTGATTGTTGATTTATTATATAATTATATTATTATTTGTAATTCGTTTATTGCA
>NW_022758981.1:0-2970 GCF_011630105.1 Anneissia japonica
TATAGGTTCTATTTGTAGACTTTTTCCTTTCTTTCATGTTGCGTGGTAGTACACAAAAACAAAAAAAGGGAAAAAAAGTGAAAAAGGAAAAGGAAAAAAAACTAGTTATGGGCCCTTGAAGCTTTTTTCATGTATTTTTTAAGATGTATCACTCATAAGCCAGTATTGGCTGGTCTTATTGTATTATAAGAGTGTGACGTTAATAAAGACAAAACTAAACTAAACTATATTAAAATCATATAGATACTTGATTTACAATCAATCCATAATCCATATGGTGGACACATTTCTTGTAATAGTAGAAGAAGCAATGTAAAATTCAAAACTGATTACATATTTTTCAACAATCTGATTGAAATACACCTTGACGCTGTACCATTTATCATGTATAGACAATTCATGTTCTTTAGATTAATCCGATCTAATAAATATTTGTTAGTGAGTTTGTATTATGGTATTGTTTAACAAAATGTTATTATCAAACGGAAATCTATAGCTAAAGTAGTAAATAGTTGCTGTCAATTGGACTTTCTTTCCAGTGTTTGAAAGTTCCAGTGTAAATGGTCCCATCCTTCACCTAATTCCTGTTTTATTGTGAAGTTGATCTCCAGAGCCACTGTCTGTGTCATAATCAGGTGTTTCAGTTGCATTCTACTACTATCTCTAATATATATTAGATTCGACCATATCATACTATAAATAATAAGTTCATTTGGGAACCTAGGGCTGCTGTCTGGGCTTATGTACAGGATAAAGTTGCTGTCATTGGTATTTATGTTACCCCCAATGTATAATAGTGCCAATAAGAAAAATCATCCGTGTCTCTCTTCACATGATTAATGTCATTTGGGCGTGGCTTTTAATGTCACTGTTTAGGGTCACGTACATGAAAAAATTGCTGTCATCGGTGTTTCTGCATTCTACAATGTACAAGTAGTAATTCCTAGTTGGTTTCATTCATGTCTCTCTTTGCCTGATTTTATCATTTCCTACTATATAAGACCCCCGTGGGTCCAATGGGGCTGCTGTCTGGGCTTATGTACAAGATAAAGTTGCTGTCATTGGTATTTTTGTTACCCCCAACGTATAATAGTTCCAATAAAAAAAAAATTCATCCGCGTCTCTCTTCACATGATTAAATGTATTTGGGCGTGGCCTTTAATGTCACTGTTTAAGGTCACGTACAGGTAAAAGTTGCTGTCACCTGTGACATTATTGCAAGTATCTACCTGGGAGTAATATCCAATTATTTTTATCCATGTCTCTCTCCACATAATTAAATGCATTATTTAAGCCCCTTTTTCATTTCCCCAAGCCCGCTTGTACAGGATGCGCCCCGGCAGCAATACTGAATATTGTATCTTGGCCCTATACTACCATGACCAGACTATCAAACCTTTTGTCTCTTTTCACATGATTAAATTTTCTGGGCTCCCGGTCTACTAAGACTCATTAGAAATGCATGGATGATAACGGTGACCACGTAGATTTATACAGATTAATGTGTTAAAGTTAAAGAAAACAATTAACCTGAATAATTGGTTCAAATTTGATTGATTACCTATGTTAATTGTTTGGGCGTAGCATTGGGTACGTTTGGTCTTTATAAAATAAGTAAATTAAATTGCTGTGGTGGTCATTTTTGGTTGAAAGGTAACGTTCTGTGAACGCTGTGATTTAATTGTGATAACTGTGTTTCAAACGTGTTTGTAAGTATTTTGCTTACGTTATTACAACGTTTTTATAACTTTTTGTACAAGGAAACTGCAATTAAAACGCAATACGGCGACGTTTTAAAATCGTTTTTAAAACGACTTATAAAAACGAAAACAATTTCTCTGACAATGGGTGAGAATTTGGTTTTGATATAACGTTCTGTGAACGTTGTGATTTCGTTCTAATTATACATTTGTTGAGGAGTCTTTGCGTACGTTATAACGTTTTTATATCGTTATGGTGCATTGAATCTGCAAACAAAAGGCAATAATACACAGCGACGTTTTAAAATTGTTATTAAAACGTTTTATAAAAACGATAACATTTTTTATGAAAATTGGTGAACATTTGGTTGTGATATAACGTTCTGTAAACGTTGTGATTTCGTTCTATTTTATATACTTGTTTCTAAATCTTCTTGCGTACGATTTTTGAACGTTTTTTTAACGTTTTGGTGCAAACAATCTGCAATCAAAAGGCAATGTTTACACATCGACGTTTTAAAATCCTTTTTAAAACGTTTTATAAAAACGATAATAATTTTTATGAAAATTTGTGAAAATTTGGTTGTGATATAACGTTTAAAGAACGTTGTGATTTCGTTCTATTTTACACACTTGTAAGTTTTTTGCATACGTTTTTATAACGTTTTTTAACGTTTTTATGCAAAAGTCTCCTATCAGAAAGCATACTTATCGTTTTAAAAACGTTTTGAAAACGTTCCACAAAAACGAAACCCAAACTAAAACCAATTCAAAACGTTTTTTAAACGTTTTGTGTTAGCTGGGTACATACATACATACATACATGCATATATATATACATACATATATACATACATACATGTGTATATATATATACATACATATATATATACATATATATATACATTTATATATATACATTTATATATACATATATATATATATACATATATATATATACATACATATATATACATATATATATACATATATATAGTACCTGATGATGACCTATGGTCGAAAGTACTAGTACAATAAATATTTTATTTTGAGACAGATACTGAACTTTGTTTGACTTCTTATTTCATATATACAAATCTGTCTATGCAGCAACTCTATATTTATTTGGATATCTATATATATACATACATATATATACATATATATATATATACATACATATATATACATACATATATATATACATATATATATATACATACATATATACATACATACACATATACACACATATATATATATATACATA
>NW_022758982.1:0-875 GCF_011630105.1 Anneissia japonica
AGTATTCACTTATTGTTATTGTTTTCACAACAAAACTCACCAATTGTTTGCACAAGACCATCTTCGAGAACCGATCAAAATTATTATAATGCCTCCATAGAAAGTACTGGTATGTTGGCAGGTAGCACATACTGCAGCTCAGGACTGGTGATCTGATAATGGATATTGAATTTTAAGTTTTCGTGTCCATCTTCGCCAATACTTACAGTAGCTCCATTATTAACGCCCTTATGGATGCCATGTTTTTTTTTTTTGGTTTTTTTTTACTCCTGACAAAAACACAACATAAAGAAGAAATAAAGAAAATGTTTAACTTTACAATTAAGATCGACAATATACAGTAGGCTGCACAAAGATGTAGGCCTGTACTGATATTAAATAAGGAAGTGGATATATTTACGTCGTCGTAATTGAAACAGTAAACGATATATTTACGTAGATGAAACGACGCATGCGCAGTCATACATTAACAACTAACATTTTCAGCACTCAATATTAGCGTGGCCTTCCAAACTGCGGTGATTCCCCCAAGTTCGGCATTCCACTAATTAATTTATAATTTTGTTTTTTATTTTTTTATTAAACGTAATTTAATGTAGTTTAATCACTAAATAAATTATTACGGTAAATCAAGTGTTAAATTTTCAAATAAAAGTGATACTGTATTATGAGCTGGAAATGTTATGTTCATCTTACTCAATCATTTGTTGAGTTTTGTATCCATACTTCGTAGACACATGCACATCATTGCCAATGTTGCTTTGTTAGTGATCAGACTACTTGGAAAAATATGTTTGGAATAAAACATTAAAAATATTTGTTTTGTCTTACCAGGGTGAAGTATTTTATGTATGTTTTACATCTCCCTGGTTTCA
>NW_022758983.1:0-767 GCF_011630105.1 Anneissia japonica
ATATGCTGTGTTATCCACTCGTGCTCTTCAAAAACCCTGCTACATCGTGCTTATGAGCATGTCGTCGGTAGATATTTTGTCAGGATGTTGTGGAATCTGGATAATTGTTGACTGGACCTCAACCGGGCAAGTGTTTGATTTTGAAACGAAAGCTGGGTGGTTAACCTACATATTAGAATGTCTTCTCATTGAATTTTCTTTAATTCATCACATAGTCTTGGCGGGCGAGAGATACCTAGCTATCATCTATCCATTCGTTTACACAGCCAAAGTATATAATACATCGACTGGCTGGTTTTTGCTTTGTACTTGGATAATTTATTTTACCATTTTCTCCTTCATTTTCACTAAAATTCATACTCCTGAAAATACATTTTTACTTTGTTTTACGGCTATGGCAGTAGAGTATATAGTCGTGATATTGTTACACGTACGTATATACATAGAAGCTAGAAAGGCAGCGAACCGAATTTCATCAATTATTGTTCCAACTCACGGGTTTCAAAATGACTTCAAAGCGACACGAATAACTGTCATTATCCTTGGTATGTTTAGCGTATGCGTTTTGCCGCTAACATGTTTTTTCTTAGTAAATTCGTCAACGCCGTATGCAGAATTACGTTGTAAAACAGTGCTGCACTTTACGATAGCATTGTGTTATGCCAACTCAGTGACGAATCCATTTGTCTATGGAATATCGCATTCACGTTTTCGTGAAGTTTTTAAAAAAATTGTTTTCAAATCCATTGGAAAATGAGATATTTTCC
>NW_022758984.1:0-644 GCF_011630105.1 Anneissia japonica
GTGGAACACAGTGGAACACTTTTTTTGTGTGGAGAACTCTATCTTGTATTTCTAGTATCTTTGGTCATCTCCATTGTTTAGCACACATGCTGTCTTGAATTGAGCCTTCAGAAAATCATTCATTCTTCGCTATATTTTTCATAATTTACACGGTTTTTTTTAATTTACTGTGAGTATATTAATCTATAATTCAATTATGGGTGACAAGAAGAGAAGTGGTCGCAAGAAAACTAGAAAATTTAAGAATACAAGAGCAGGCAAGTCTAAGCCTACTGCTGGTAGTGCCAGTGGTGACCAAGCCAGCCAGGCTAGGCCTAGCCCCTCAGCCTCAGCCAGAAAGTTAGGGCCTAAGAAACGAAAGTATGTTGATTCCTCTGATTGCAAGGATGGATTTATAATAATGGACATAGCAGTTTTATTTAATTTTATTGAAAATAACATTAGTTGTGATTATTGCGAATCTGGAAGGGGATTTGTACACCCCAGGAGGACATTAAATGGACTGAACCCTTGATATTGTGAACTCCGCAATGAAAATCTCTCGTTTTCTCAAAAGTAATAATTTTATATACCATCAACTTTTAAAATGCTATATATCAATAACTACAAGTTATTTTTAAATGAAATTTGGTATGAATAATCCT
>NW_022758985.1:0-1418 GCF_011630105.1 Anneissia japonica
CTGTGAAACATCATTTACAGTAAATGGTAAATACTGATAGTAGCTTAATGTTGGTTAAACTTTTAGACTCAAATGTTTCCATGCTAAGTGATGTTACAGCAGATCAAACTCAACTACTAATTCACTTAATTTAATACAGTATTAATTTTAAAAGCATGTTAATATCATACACAAATGATAACCAAATTGGAACACTATCTAACATTACACAACAATGTCATCATCACTATTGATGAATAACATCATCTGTCCTTATATAAATCAATGCAAACAATGGGAACCAAGACTTGCAAATTGATCAGTTTGTCTTTTTATTCACGTGATATGCATCAATATTTTAACAATGCTGAAATAATAATAATGTTTACAATACATTTACACTAATTCTGTTGAAAGATCTCCCATTGTAGGAAAGGCCTACTTAAACTTCATCAAAAACAATCAATTTGTCCATCTTTATTGAATAGCGAAGAGCTCTGATGAGTATCAGTGTACGTACTGATGTACACATGCAGTTCATATATTTAAGGATAGTCTTGCAAAATGGCTACAGCATTTACCTTTAGAGTGAATTTCAGAGGCAATACAATCAAATTTTATCCAGTAATTGTTATGCGTTTAACAGTTATTTCAACATTGTGATAGTTGCTAATAGCCTGTGAGCAGTGTACACTGCCTTTTAGATTGTACTTCCATCAAACTTACACTCAATCATGCAAATCCCTCCAGAACTCGGGTAATGTTGGTTTTCCACTGTGCTTCGATAGTTTGCATTTGGTTGTTCATCACAAGCTGGTGTATTAATGAAATAGTTGACATAACTGGAAAAAAAATGTTTATAATGAATTTTTACATATATCCTAACATACATTGACTCTCTATAGGAATGCTATCATTCATGGAAATTATTGCTATTGCATATATTTCTAATTTATTTAACGAGTATATAAATAGAAAGTAGATATATCAGCCACTGCCCATGCTTTTATTAAATGATGTTTATTACATGTTATGTCAACAATAACATACGTTACCGTGTGTTTAACATATGTTACTTTTCACAACGTAGTATTTCTTTCAACTATGCCTAAGCTATTGCCTGAAATTTTCAATTTAAAATTAAATTACAAACATCAACTATTTTGTTAACTAAATATAGTCGAGACACAACCTGTAATAAATACTTACCAAATTGCTTCACTTTAATGATAGGCGTAGTAGGACCAACATTCGAGGGAAACACAAAGTTGGTAAACACGAGGTTCTGGGTGTCAATTGCTCAATGCCCTCTATATTTCATTAATATGGATTAATATTCTATAATGTAAGGTAGGTTAACGTACATTAACTTTCTAATTAAATTTCTAATTAAACATGATCACTTAACACAAATTCTTGTACTGGTGTATGAAGAAATC
>NW_022758986.1:0-523 GCF_011630105.1 Anneissia japonica
ACAGGGCACGGTTATAGGTGTAGACCCTTTAGCGGGTTAGTTAAGTTTAGTTTAGAATATAGTTAAGTTAGATTAAGATAAGATAAGATTAGATCTAAGTAGACGAAGGACGGTAACAGACGCTGACAGACAAGAGACGGCACGACGGCGCGAGGACTTGCAAGCGCATGTGCGATTTTTGTTTCAAAAAATAAAAATAAATAAAGGATAAAATAAAAAATAAATAAAGGTTTTATTGATTCAGGACTACACGACATAAATATTTCCGTGAGAATGTTCACTCTTTAAAATATTTCAAATTCAAATCTAAATAAGTGCTATCGACTCTAAAATAATATGTAACAGTTTTGTTCGACGGCAGCAACTGTACAATATTGCTAACTTTACTGTTTTTAAAAACGCAAAACTAAACATATGAAATTTCAGTCTGGACATTCAACGAATGAGAGCTTTTGAAAGCAGACCTATTATAACGTGGTTTAGTTAGCTTTTAAGTGTAGAGGTGCTTTAAAAATAAAATTTG
>NW_022758987.1:0-592 GCF_011630105.1 Anneissia japonica
AGCTCAAGTGCAATAAATAATAATAATAATAATTGAAATTGAGAATAATAATAAATAATATTTTTCAATTTTAATACATAATTCAATTGTACATAAATCAGTAATTTTAAATAATATTGCTTTTAATTCAATGTTTTTTTATATTTTCTACTTGTATTTCTAATGTATTTTTGTAATTTTATTGTAATTCTGTTTTAACACCATTAGTCTCCAACTCAATTTTATATTGCTATTGACTTTTGCTTTGTGAATTTTTGTACCTGTTTGCCTTTTTGTGATTTGAATTTGAATAAATAAACCTAAATAAATATTCCACATAATGCGAAACATGTAAGCGTATAGAGGTCCCTACAATATGCGATATATAAGTCGACAATTATTATTATTATTATTATTATTATTATTATTATTATTATTATAGGAATTTTTGTTTGTGTCGTTTACATGGGGTTTATGGGAAAAAAGTAACCTTTTGGGCCGCTAAATTGCAATTTTTGGGCACATGACCTAGGTAAACAAGTCAAACATTTTTTTTATTTTTCGGAAGCCCAAAACATTTTACCAAACAATCAAACCCAACATTTGCAGAAAG
>NW_022758988.1:0-819 GCF_011630105.1 Anneissia japonica
TTAACCAAAAAAGACGAAACTCTACCAAACGAATTCGAAGAACCAGTAGGCCTAGTTCATCATACAGTCTTTATTTATTTATTAAATGTAAATACACTTAGGCCTATACTGAATACATTGCTATTGTAAGATTCCAATATTGTCATATCATATTAATTGCACGTTTTCCATTTTCGTTGTAGATGGTGCTTGTCACATTGGCTTTGGTCTACTCAGTGGCTGGCTACGAACCCATCACGGACGCTCACGCGAGTCCACCTTCTACTGGAAAAAGACTAAGTCCCACCTGCGCGCTTAAATCTGAAGCTAGTAATATAGAGATAAGTGTAATCAAGGCTAAACACGGTGGACCAGAGGAAGACAAAGATGCCGATGCTGCAGAAGTGTAAGGCCTGACTACCTATTAAAATAAGCTTGCATAATAAATATAACTATATGTACAGAATACAAGATAACCTTATAATTGTAACGGTTAACATGGTTCCATAAAAAATACTATATATATATATGTATATATGTATATATATATGTATGTATATATATGTATATATGTATATATTTATATATATAGAATGGTTGATAGACATAAAAGTACTGCAAGACACTTTGACTTAATTGAGACATTGAATTTTATTTGTACGAAATTGTCGGTAGCACCTGCTACCTTCATCAGCGTACGAGTATTAGGTAGCTACCGAAAATTTCGTACCAATAAAATTCAATGTCTCAATTAAGTCAAAGTGTATTGCAGTCCATTCATGTCTGTCAACCATTCTATAACCGAGACATACGTGGAATAGCATCAATTTCATTGATAAT
>NW_022758989.1:0-577 GCF_011630105.1 Anneissia japonica
TCGCTCACCCCTCTTCATTAGAAACCTGTTGTCGTCGTACAGAAAGCAGAGACCGTCTCCGCCGGACAAGCCGTCAACGTCGCATCGATTCATCTTGGGGCAGCCACCCGAAACGGGCATGGCTGCAAAAATGTGCCAGGTCAATAAACAATTGTACAAACACGTTATCTCGTCCATCGTATTACTTTTCAAAGTTACGCGTCCCAAACCGTCCACGTACTCGCAGACGCTTTCGGCCGGCACGTTGCATGCTTCCATCCACGTCCTCAACGCCACCTCGTATCTGGTGTTCTTCGGGTCGATCACCGAGCACGGATCCACCACCATCCTGAAAAATGAGTTCTTCGCCGACTTGCGCTGTTCGCGTTTGTCCGGGTTGGCAAGCATGGATTCCAACCACCTTTCGTCCGATTCTTCGAACGTGTCGTACCGACGCGACGCAATGTTCGATCGTCTTTCGGCGTAAGAAACCAATTTGGCAAGCGCTGCGATGCATCCCAGGCTGATCGTCTTCGGAGCGGACGCGAACCGTACTCATGACTCCACGTACTTGATCTCTTTTTCGATTTCCCTGCGC
>NW_022758990.1:0-756 GCF_011630105.1 Anneissia japonica
ATATACTTTTACGGAGTAGAACATTAATAGAATGTGTTGAGAATTATGTTGCTTCCATTAGATTATGATTTTGATTACAGTCATTCAGGGGGAGTTTATTTGAGGAAAAAATAAACGCCTCGGGGCGTTTGAGGGAGGTGTTTATTCCAAATGAGGCTCAAGAGGAGCGTTTATTCGAATACGATAGGTCTATGTTTGAATATCAATCTAAACACTGACCACGTAATATAAATATCTCTTATGAATACATACCATAGTTTATTTCATACAATCCAGGAATTGTTGTAATCACAACTAATAACATCACATAGGTATATAACGGTATTGTTACAATGAGGTATAACCATTACAAATTTTCAAATCATGGTGGTGCATTCAATCCATCTTAACACCCGATTTTTCATATAAAATTGTTTTCATTTTAATGTTAGAATGGAGGAATGTTCGAAGAGAAAAAGAATTTGAAATTGAAAATATGCAATCGAAAACATAAGAAAACAAACTGAACATTGAATTCCAATAAAGTAATAGATTAAGCATGGTTCCTATTCCATTTTAAAAACAAGTACATTCTGTACTGCTTAAAATAAATAAGTGAAGTAATAGGCCTAATCAACTTTCTGTAGTAATAGGCCTATTATATAGCACATTATCCTGTCCTTGTTTCTACGCTTCATTAAATGAACGACTAAAACATGAACCATTTTAGCAAATACTTTTAGTGTAGCCATGACGAACATTCATGAGTGATGCTTA
>NW_022758991.1:0-5874 GCF_011630105.1 Anneissia japonica
AGTCGGGCCGACGTCTTTCCAACAAGCTGAATCCACGTTGGGCCGATGGAAAAACGGCCGTCGCGTCAACCTTTGTGTAAGTACGTTGTGCCAACGTAATTATTCGACCTTCAACCAACGTCGGGTCAATGTCGCTTGCTAGCTGGGAAAACAATAATTTGTATATATTCATTTTAATACAGTTCAACTTGTTTGAAGTCGAATGCATAATTCCATTGTTCGACTTAGATAAACAACATGTAAAGTAATTTGGCATAATAAGATAGACTGGGGCAAGTTTAATTGTATACAGATTTTAAAAAATTATTTTAATTGACAAAATTGTAACAAATTATTTGTAAATAAATGCAACAAAGAGCAAATATACAACCATGTTTACAATTGCAAAATACAAACCTGTACAGCGTTTATTATGTTAATAAAGAATAAATGGCATTTTATTTTGGCTCTCTGGTTATTAATTTTATTGTTCTAAAATATTTAAACCTTGGAGAAAAACGCCTATAGTCCGCCTATAGGTTCCTATAGGCCGCCTATAGGTTCCTCTAGGCCGCCTATAGGTTCCTCTAGGCCGCCTATAGGATCCTATAGGCCGCCTATAGGTTCCTATAGGCCGCCTATAGAAAAGCTGCCTATAGAAAAGTCTTGGAAAGTTAGAATCTATTGCTAGTCTGGACCTGAAGACCTTTGACCTGGATTTGAATCTTGGTGGAAAGGTACATGAGGAAGAAGGTGATGTGGCAGATGATTCATTTGGTGATTTCAGCAGTGCACCACCTGTTCCTGATAATGTTCATGCCTCTGGTAATTATTTTGTGTGTTTTTATTACAAATACATAATAGTAAGTATGGTTTACCAAATTACTACTAATAATAATTATTTAAAAAATAGATAAAACTATTTGAATACTTTCACAATAATTTTTATATTTTTGTTAAATTAATTACATATCACATTAAATATTCAATACTTCTAAAGGAAATGTTTGGGATATTTCATACATTATTTGATTTTTTTTACATAGGTTTATTATCAAGTTGGGGCGGCAGTGTCTAATGTAAACTTCAATAATTTTTTAACATCTGCCGCAATCACCAAATTTGCCGCGCCATATTTATTAGCCGCGCCATAATTATTAGCAGTCTTGTGTTTCTTGACCTAAAGAAAAAAATCAACAGCTTGAGCTATCATTCTTATTACATTTGTAATTGCATTCTACAAACTACAAAACAGATAAAGTGGTTAGGATGCACAGCGAAGTAGCATGCTACAAACTACAAAACATGATGAAATTGAATGATTAGCATGCATATTAAAATTATAAAAGTTACTGTGGCATAATGGTATTGATTTCAAAATTTGCTCCATCAGGATTTGAACCCAAGACCTTCGACATTCCATGTCGATGCTCTAGCCGCTGAGCTATGGTAGCATTCTATGAATCACAAATAGATTAAATGATTAGGGTGTGTAATAACATTGTACAACACCAGCTGCATGGTACAGTCACATTCTAAAAACTACAAAACAGAATAAGTGGTTAGGTGCATGGTAAAGTAGCATTCTACAAATTACAATACAGATTGAGTGGTTAGGGTGCCTGGTACTGTTGCATTCTACAATCTACAAAACAGATTCAATGGTTAGGTATATGTTACTTTTGCATTCTACAAACTAAAAAAAAAGATTGAGTGGTTGGGGCACATAGTATTTTGGTATTCTACAAACTACAAAACAGATTAAGTGGCTAGGTGCATGGTAAAGTAGCATTCTAAAAACTACAAAACAGATTGAGTGATTAGGGTGCGTGTTACGTTCACATTCTACAAACTGCAAAAAAGATTGAGTATTTTACAAGAGCTTTCAAAGCTAGTTAAGTTTGTCAATAGTAAGTGAATCTAGCATCAAACTAATGTTGTATTTAGATACTAAAAAAAGTAGAAACAGTTTACCTTACACCAGTACACTCTACATTAACAGTGTACTTCACATCATGTCCATGCACCCATATCTTGTTTGAAGTCAAGAAGTTATATAGTTAAGCATTTTTCTATTTCTCCCCTGATAACATTGCAACAGTACCTTGCCTGTAAAGGCTGCTATGTAAATTGTTATTTTAGTGTTGTATTCTGTTTTTCTGAAAGACTTGATTTTTCATTTCTTCTATTAAACACACCACATTATTTTTATTTTCTAATGTAATGGTTGAGTTTTTTTTTGTGTTTTTAACTGACTGTGTTCAAGACAATAATGTTTTAGGTCTATTTTGTTAAGCATGAAAATTATAGACTGTATTTAAAAGAGAACAAAATAAATATTTTTGTATAACTTACTTTCATAATACACACGCCACTGTGGGCTGCAGCTCTCTTGTAATATTCATCTATTAGAGCATTTTCGATAACGCCAGCACGGCAGCCATTGTTCATGGCGAGGAGGAGCATTATGTGTACACAAATGTACGCACGCTCCCCCTCGTCAATAGGCTGCCTGTTGGCGATTTTGGCTGTAGGTAAAAAAATTAGTTACCTTCTATTTTTTGCACACTGCTTGCAGATTTTTGCAAGTATTCCTCCTGTTCCTCAGCAGAAATGAGGTCGGCTTTAATTACAAAAAAAACACAGCTGTTGTAAACTCCTTTAGAAAACGCAAATTGTGATAAAATAAAACTTTACTTACCCATTTATTAAAATACAATGACATCATATTTTAATATGCACATCTTTTGTAAAATAAATAATATTATTAAAATATTATAAAATAATAATAAATACTGATATTAAAATATATCACAATAAGATTGACAAAACACTTTCAAAATATTTTTACAATGTTAAACAGATATATGTTACCTGAAATTGTCTCATGCTTTCTTTGTTGTTCTTCTTGAACCTTTTTTCTCAATGACTTAGAAAGGCTTCTAAGCACATACCTGCAACGGTTTACTTTCGCTAACGATAGCTTTTCACCATAGATTTGTAAGTATTCCACAAGTTTACTATACGATGACAGGTAATGCCTGATTGTGGAACCAGTTACTTGTGAACTTAGAGTTGTTACAGCTCTGAAAATATTTTTTCTCAGAAATTTTAAATGTGCAAGAAAGTAGCATAACCATAAATGGATAAAAATTAAGAAAAATAGCTATGAATATTGATTGAAAATAGCCTATACACTACAGTATATATGTAGCACAAAAAAAGTGAATACAATAATCTTTGCAATCATTGTTACGTAGACATACTGGTCCCTATCCTAAATTCCTTTTCACGCTCATGCATTTTACATAAGCAAAACAGATTAAATGATCAGGCTGAGATTGAGTATTTAGGGTGCCTGGTACAGTAGCATTCTACAAACTACAAAACAGATTAAGTGGTTTAGCGTGTATAGTACAGTAGCATTCTACAAACTACAAAAAGCTTGAGTGGTTATGGTGCATGGTATTAGCATTCTACAAACTACAAAACAGATTAAGTTGCTAGGTGCATGGTAAAGTAGCATTCTACAAACTACAAAACATAATGAAAATGAATAAATAGCTTGCATTAAAAAATTCTTAAAGTTACTAGGGTATAATCGTATTGTAAAATATGATAGATTTCAGAATTTGCTCCATCATGAATGGAACCCGAGACCTCCGATATTCCCTGCCGATGCTGCCGCTAAGCTATGGTAGCATTCTATGAACCACAAATAGATAAAAAGATTAGGGTGTGTAATAACATTGTACAACACTAACGGCAAAACAGATTTAGTGGTTAGGGTGCATGGTACAGTCGCATTCTACAACCTAAAAAACAGAGTTAGTTGTTAAGGTGCATGGTAAAGTAGCACTCTACAAACTACAAAACAGATTACAGTAAGTGGTTAGTTACATAGTACAGTCGCATTCTACAAACTACTAAAAAACCAGATTAAGTGGTTGTTGCACATAAGTAGCATTCTAAAAACCAGATTAAGTGGTTAGGGTGCATGGTACAGTAGCATTATACAAACTACAAAACATATTGAATGATTGGGCTCATGGCATACTGCTGGATAAACTAAAGTAAAATGATTAGGGTGTGTAATAATATCGTACAACACTAACTGCAGTACAGATTGAGTGATTAGTGTGCATGGTACAGTAGCATTCTACAAACTACAAAACAAATTGAGAAGTTTGGGGCACATAGTATTTAGTAGCATTCTACAAACTACAAAAGCAGATAAAGTGATTAGGGTGCATGGTCGAGTTGCATTCTACAAACAACAAAACAGATTGTCTGGTTGGGGCACTTGGTATAGTAACATTCTAAAAACCAGATTAAGTGGCTAGGGTGCATAGTATAATAACATTCAAAAAACCAGATTAAGCGGTTAGGATGCATAGTAAAGTAACATTCTACAATCTACAAAAAATAATGAAATGAATGATTAGCATAGTAACATTATAAAAAGGTACTATGCAAAGTGGTATTTAAAATATGATAGTGATTTCAGAATTTGCTCCATCAGGATTTGAACCTGAGACCGCCGACATTCCCTGCCGATGCTCTAGCTGCTGAGCTATGGTAGCATTCTATGAATCACAAATAGATAAATGATTAGGGTGTTCCATAACATTGGACAACACTAACAGATTGAGTGATTGATTAGGTTGCATGGTACAGTCGTGGCACATATTAAAGTAGCATTCTACAAACTACAAAAAGAAATAAAGTGAGTAGCGTGCATGATTGAGTCACATTCTACAAACTACAAAAAAGAGTTAGTTGTTAGGATGCATGGTACAGTAGCATTCTACAAACTACAAAAACTTGTCCGTAAATTTTCCATATGTGCGTAATCTCCGACCGTACCTGATTAACATGCTTTTTAGGCATGTTTAGAGTTTCCTCTAAATACTTTGCGAACTTAGACATCAAAACATCTGTAAAGTAATAATCAATTAAAATAATGGAATAGGATCAGATATATGAAGGTCTTTTGAATAATCTGACAAGACAATACACATTTCAAGCGCCCTGAGCATCTTACATCTTAGATGGATTTGTGCGCTATATAAAACTACGCTATTATTATTATTTCATCATAGTATATAAAACACTAAAAGTTTTAGTACAGTACTTTAAAGACATGATTACATAAATTTTACTCAATAAGATTTTACATAACTATTAAAATAAAACCTAAAAGTATAGCATAACACTCAGTGATTTGGGGCACGTTTACGAACTTTCGAAAACCAGATAACTCAAGCCTGAGGTGATAATTAATCATTCCTCAACTAGCTATAATTACTAAAACATCTGGACTTTCCGGGCTTATCCTTTCCTGATAAGTTTGGAGGGTTGGAGGCTCCCTCCAACCCTCCAGATTAAGCACTTGAGTCCGCAATTTCTTTTCATCCATGCCTTCGTCCAGTGACATCGCCAGAGTAGTCCTCACTTAATAAATTATATTATCCAATTTTTAAGCCGAAATATTATTTTTACGATATACCCCTATATACAATGGCTGCAGCTGAACAGAGTGGGTGGACTGACGAAGCAACCCAAATGTTATTTAGCATATGGGGAACGACATCCATACAAGATGGTTTTGATGGAACCCGACGGAACAACGCCGTTTATAAAGAAATCGCACAGAAGATGCGGGAAATGGGTTATAACTTTACGCACGCACAGATACAATACCAAATGCAAGAACCTGCGCCAAAAAAAAACAAAAAACAGGAAAAGGACTCCAACGGGAAGTCACGAAACCCCCCGCAAAAGAATGGCTGTATTTTGAGATGATGAATGAAATTTTTGGCGATAGACCCATTTCTTGTCCACCAAACACTGTTGACACCAGTTCAACTAGTAGTACAGTGTAGTAGTAAGTCC
>NW_022758991.1:5883-15354 GCF_011630105.1 Anneissia japonica
GTATAAGAGACAGGTAGTAGTAAGTCCGTAGACTATTTTTTTTCCCTCTGTTTTTTTTTTTTTTTTTTGTAGTTTTCCCAGTTGGCTATGCTCTAGTTTCTAACGCCTAGGTTTTTTTAGAATTGGTTGGAGTTCGAGCGTAGGCAAGACGAGGCAATTCGTTGTTGAATTGCCTTGTTGGGCTGAGGAAGGCTAAGCGGTGAAGTGTTTGTTTTGTTTACATGAAAGGCCTATACCTTATTGTCCATATCCGAATAACTTGGGGTTCGTAAACGAGCGATCTAATGACCTACCCTCTGGGCATTATGTCATTTTTTTACTTATCCGGTTTCATTGAAAGTTCGTAAACACAACCTTACACAAGTGCAACTGGTTAGATTACAATCTGTTAAAAATTAAGAGTGTGTAGACAATGCAAGTAATTTAGTTATGAGCATATGCATTTAATTGTTTTATTTTATCTAAAAAATATAGTTAATGTTCCGAAAACTAAATTATACTAAGTACTTATTAAATAATTATCTTAAATTATTAGAATCCATTACTGTACATGGACAGCATATATTGAAATTATCACTGTTGTCAATATTTAAGATTTACCATCATTTTTTTTCAACTTGATTGTACTTTTTATATTCGTCACTGTGAACCTACAAAACAAATTAAAAACAAGGAGTTAAATATATAGCATCATAAATCATGAACCACACACAAGTTACTTTAGTTTAAAAAATAGGGAAGAATGGAAATTAAAAATGAAAAAAAAAAAATGAAAGCAAGAAAATAATAGGGCACAGTAATAATAATCAGATAATGATTAAAGATTTTTGTAAATGGATTTCAACTGGAAAGAGTGTTCATTTATAAATATTTAGGGGTGTTTATTGACCAAAATGTGCTAAAAAATTTCCTGTTGCATTTCTGCCATAAAAGAGCAAAAGATTGTTTCCCAAAAGATTGCCTTACTGTATTTTATGCAACTGTTTTTCCTTGCTTTGAATACTGCAGTCTTGTTTGTGGTAATTTTGAAAAAACCATAAGTGAAAAAAATGCAAAGGTTCCAAAATAGATCAGCACATGTTTGTACTGGTGCAAATTGCAATACTCCAAATAGAACAATATTTTCAGATTTGGGTTGGGATAAATTGTTGCACTGGAAGGACAAAGCCACTACTATATTTATGTGTAAAGCTTTAAACTTGCTTGCTCTTCCATATATAGAAACTATGTTTGCCTATAAACTAACCTCTATGTAGTATTAATTTACGAAAGTGAAAAAGAACTTAAAATTCCAAAGCCAAATAACAATACTGAAAATAGGAGCATTAAAAATGGGAGCATTCTTTGATCGATATAATTTCACAAACTCTCTCCATGGATTCACCAAACGATTTTATTACCACAGGATACAATTTAACCAACTCCTCAAAAATTATAACGCGTGCAACCGGTACACTCTGTGAGAAATGTCAGTGATTTGAATTCATTTAGCACACATTGTTTGATTTTACTGATTTCTTGTTGAAATTCTAAAACGTCCAGATTTTTTGGTGTTTTTGACATCGGAAATCGAGACGATCCCAATTAAATTGGAATGGTTGGCAGGTCTGGCATTGTTTTAACACAGGCGTTGAGCTCGTCAACTTCCAAAAGATCTGTGTATTTTTAAAAGTGATTACTAGTACAAGGTAAAAATTATTCTAGCTATACAACAGTTATAATGATTTAAATATTGAATTAAAATCTTTATAATTTAAACTGATTTGAAAAGAACTGCTGTAGTTGAAAAAGTCTCGAAGTTTCGATTGAGTTGCTTTAATCATCTTCAGGACAATAATTCTCCTGAAGACGATTGAAGCAAACTCCAACAATACTTTAACTGATTTGTAATAACGCTTATTTCATTCTTAACAAAGTGATATTATCTATAAGGTAACTTACAGCAAATTCGTGTTTCCTTTTCAAGTGCATGTTCAGGCGTGCCAGGCCCATCGCCCGGCAACCTGGCACTAGGCAATTTTTTCTTTTTCTGTTTTTCTTTTCATTTTGATTGATGAATCTATGAACAATTGACATAAGTAATGGTATTATTTTATAACACAAAAATATAAAATATTAATAAATGACAAATAGTTTAAGAGATTCAACTGACAGATTGAAAAATTAGATGCATGCATGCGGAATATGTACAAATTACAAAACAGAATCAGTCAGATTAGTGCAAATTATTAACTACAAAACATACTGAGTGATTTGGATGGACGATAACATTCGGGGAACTACAAAACAGAATGAGTGGTTAGAGTGCATAATAATATTACACAAACTACAAAACAAATTGAGTGGTTGGATGGATGAAACTCTACAAACAACAAGACATATCGGGTGATTGAAGTAGATGATAACATGCTATAATCTACTTGTAAATGAGAGAGTGCATGGTAACACATGAAATACAAAAAAACGTAAAAGTAAGAATGTTTAGTTAACGCTTCATAATCAGGCAAGACAATTTCAACATGACCACCCAATCCTCAAACTCGGAGCTATGGTTGCATTTATGAATCACAGATTGAAATGGTTAAGGTGTGTAATGACATTCTACTACAGTAAATAAAAAAGAGATTAAGTGATTAGGGTGCATGGTACAGTAGCATTCTACAAACTACAAAACAGATTAAGTGATTAGGATGCATGGTATAGTAGCATTCTACAAACTACATTTTATTATTATTATTATTATTATTATATTCACTTATCACAAGTATAATGATACATAGTTTACTCTTTACGTAACACAATATCTACTGTGTTTGAAGTTTATTACAGCCTCTACAATTACATGTAGTTTGGAACATTCACTATTGTGACTTAATCCTCCGTCATACTGGACTCCTACATCACGCTGCAGCGAACTGGCCATGAATTATGATCTATAATGGACTTTAGAATTAAAAAGATTGCGAATTTGTGTACATTGAATTGCAATAGCAAACACTGTATACTATATGCTTAGAGGATAATAGTGCTATGGTGGTAGTTTTATGAAAAAATTAAAAATTCTTAAATTTGTAGGCACTATGTCTTTAACATGAAATTACAGTAATTGTTTAAGAATCACTTTTAACACTCTAGACCCACTAATTTTTAAAGGTGTTTGGCATCCCTAGCATCTTTATATTTGAACAGTACATTAAATCCCTTAATTTCATTTCGATTACTTTCTAAAGTCAGGCTCCTGAGAAAAAAAAAAACATTGATATCTTGTGGAATTGATTTTTCTAAATTGGGGAATGATGAATTATGAGATACCAATTTTATTGATATTTAAAAACTGCGGGAAAAAGGTGTGTAACCGTACTTTTTTACACCTTTTCCTCCAGTTTTTAAATATTTTAAATTTTGTACCTCATTCATCGTTCCCCAGTTTTTTGTCAAACAACTTTCTTTGGTCGTAGAAAAATCATTTCTACAACATATCAGTTTTTTTTCATCCGGAGCCTGAGGTTTAAATACAACTATGCATTGTGTAAGCTTTTTAGCATATATGAGTCAAAAGGACAGTTTACTTTCAGTTGACCAAACAATTGTAAAAGTATGAAACAGTCAACGTTTAGGAATGTTTAGTACTTTACTCTCTAAAGATACTAAATACAAAGCACAGACCCCTCATCCTTGAATAATATTCATGAGTCATTCGCTGTAATGTGACATGAATATTCAAACAAGTCAAATATGAATAGTCACAACCTTCACTATTCCGGGAAACTGTGTTAAAGCTTGACATATTTTCAAGGTCCTTTTTATAGCATATAGGCCTATAGATGGAGAATGAGGGTTTTAATAAAAGAACTAGAAAAACCACAAAACTATCCGTACCTTATGTGCAGTAGGTGTTACTATATAATACCCTCTATATAGTACAGTAGGTGTACCTATCAATGCCCTTTGAGGCCATTTTTTGTGGGCCTTTTTTCAGTGGCCAATTTTTGCAGGGAAAATTTTACTACATTCTGTTATTAGTGTATATGGCTATACCATAATAATTTTCTATGTTTGAAGCGTTTGAAAAACAAGAACAAAATAAGAACATCTTGAGCCTGAAATCGGCCAAAAAATAAGAACACTGAGGCTGGGCAAAATTTTATTGGTTCTTATAAAAAAAAAGTGTATTTCATTTGCTGGCAATCCAATAAGAAAAGAATTACAACAGCCCAACCTCAAACATATTGAATTGTCATTTTTTTATTTATTTATTTTTTTTTTTCATACACACAATGCTTTTTGCATATAAGGCCATAAAAAGAAAATTGTTATGTTGGCGTAACGGGTCCCAAAAAATAGGGTAGGTAGGGATTTTTTTTTTTTTGAACATAAATAATATTCATCAAGGACCTTGAAATCTATAAAAAATCAAATCTATAAAAATCGTGTAAGTCTCATGGTTCGAATGCTTTACGTTCTCATGGGCTTCATCATTACGTTACGTTAATTTTTTTTTTTTTATATATATACATATACACATACTTAATAAACTACTCATGAAAAGTGCTTTTCTTACTCCTGTATAATTGTGCTTTGTCTCATGGTTCAAGGATTCTTACTTTCTCATGGGTTAAAACTGTTCTGTTACAATTTCTTTTTTGTTTATTTACTTATTTATTTAATTCTTTTTTATATTTTTTCATTTTTTTTATTTATTTATTTTTTTTTACAAAACGATTCAAATAATAATAATAATAATAGTAAGAATTATTGATCTTCAAATAAGAACATTTTATAATCATTTCTGAATAGACAATTCGCCCTTAAGCTACGTTCACATCAAGCCCGGATTCCGGTTCGGAGTCCGGACAGGAATTCGGGCCCAGTTACGGTTCCGGTTTTGCGTTCACATCGCGTGCAGGGAATAAAAATCGGGGTCGAGAAAGCGACCAAGTGGAACAACCTCAACAATGGCAAGCGCTGATGATGCGAATGGGTCAGTTCAATAAATAAACATAGACATACCCGTGGTCCAAATATTAGTTAATTTTGATCTTGTTTCTGAGCTTGAAAAATATTTAAAATTTCATTATTTACTAGGCCTAGGCCTAGTGCCGTGGGGTCTGCAGTCTGTCTGGAGAAAATGCCCAAGCTTACTTTGCTGCTAGCCTAACTCCCAACATAGCATAATGCTAGGCTGCGTTCACTTTATTTTTAATAACAACACTATAAAATTTACTTATCTTTTAGTGAATATGTTGTTTAAAGTGTGATGCAAGTTACGCCTAAAATACAGCATAAAATTAAAAAGCAAAAACAAATCCCACGGCACTCACTCATCTTCTCGCGCTGACTTTCGAGCTGATATTTTTCTTGAGCAAAAAACTTTGAGGTCATTCACGCTTCTCGCTGATTGGTCAGAAATGAAAATCCGTCCGGATTCACGTTTTCAATGACTTTCTGATCCATTGCTCCGAATCCGGAGTACGGAGAAAAAATCAGACCGTGTAGATGTGAACGCTCCTATTCTTTACCACTGTAGCCATTTTGCACAATTTTTTCTCCGGATTGGAATCCGGGCTTGATGTGAACGTAGCTTTAGACCACTTTTAAAACATTTTGACCCTTGATGATGACCCTTGGCCATTCCTTGTCTATTTGCTTTTGTACTGAAAAGAAATAAGAAATTAAGTTATTAAGAATAATGTTTTACTACATTGTAACTTAAATAATTAAGCCTATTATTCTTATTATTATTAAAGATTTAATTTACTGAGAAAAAAAGCCTTCAATCATGTTTTTTTGTGAGTCTCTTTTGTGATTACAAGTCACTTTATTCTTGACCATTTTTTTTTCTCTCCGAGAAGCACATACAATTATTAAAAACTTTTGTCTTGATAATTTCTTTTTTTATGATGATGAATGATTATTTGAAAATTGAAATTTTACCTTAGGGTACATCCTCCGCATTTTGTCATACAATTGTTGGAAGGTGAATATCTGTAATTCCCTGTGGTTTGCATAAACTTTACGAGCCTACAAAAAAAAATAATGAAATTTTGTATTAAAAGTATTTGTGTTTTACTTTTAGTGTTCACATCATGGCTTTAAAACAAGTGCTAATTGGCAACATGAATATTTTTACAAACTAAGTTGGAATTCATTCATTCATTCTACTATTCAGATAACCATATTCATAGAATTCATAGAACATAAATATTGCACAAAGATAATCAATTTTACTGCGGGTATAAACATATTATATCACTGCACCCTTATAACCAAAATCTACAAATCTACCTTAATTTTTCAAATTAATCAATCAAAACCATCTTTGATGAAGAGCATTTATTTATATATTCTTTCTTTATTCTATAGGCACTTTCAGTACTCATGTACAGTTACATAACAAACACAGAAATAAAAAAAAATAAATGCCAACATCTTAAAGGAAAGATTCAATGTAAATGTTACAAATTTTTTAAGGTTTGTATGCCTATGTAACAATAATTTAATAAATATTTGCGGTTCAGGAGATTAGATGTCTAACCTCGTGAGTACGACTAAAGCTACTCAATATTCCAAGACAGTACCATCAAATAATTATGAGTTTGGCTACAAGTGCATTACAAATGGAGACTGTTGCTGTATATGTGGCAAAGAAAAGCCAAACCAATCACTCGTCGCAAAGCATGTTTCAGAGAAAATGGCCAAAACATGTTGTCTTTGCCACATATATATTCTGATGATAAATATGGAAGTGCACTTCCTTTAAAAATAATTATTCATCCCCTCTTTACATTGAGTCTTTACCAGCCAAGAGAACTTAAAATAAAATCAATGTAAGTCTTAATATCTACTGAAGTAAAATCCGAATTGAACTACTCAAAAGGACTTATATTCATAAAATGAAGGTAAGCGGTTAGTTACAAACAGCATGCTTGCACCATTTTTTTCCCATCAAGACTATTACAAATTTTATGGACTAAATATCTTATCATTTTAACCCTAAGCAAAACATACCTTACAATTACCGTGTATGCGGACATACGGATTTAACATTTCACTATGATATAGTATAAGAAGAAAACATTAATATAATTTAATGGTAGAAACTCACTTCATTTTTAGGCATACAGCCTTGCATTATTTGTTGCCCAAACAGGGCCCAAATAACATTCATCACTACCTGGTTTCCATCAAACTTAGACTTAGGTCCAAACCTTGATGGTGTTGTCTGTAAATGTAATTCATTGAAAATATAAGTACGTAATTGGACAACTCTGCTTTTGAAGTACAGTTGTCGAATTTTGGTTAATCTGTTATGTTTAGTTAAGACATGAATATATAAAATTATAAAAGTAATGATAAATAAAAGTAGATAAAAACTACATGTACTGGCATAAATAAATCAGATAAGTGGAACGACAACTGTAGTTCATATTCCAATGGAGTACTTACAATTTCAAATTGTCTACTTTCATTTTCATGTTGAGTCTAGCAGAATAAAAGTATTCATTACTTAATCTTTACATACTGTAATATAAGTTTAGATGATTTAATGCTTTATTTTCATTTGTTTCATCTGTTATATTTAAGTTAAGTTGATTTTTTACTTTTGGATCATCCAAAAGTAAAAATCAACTTAAAATTTCAAGCGATCCAGATGAATTTCAAGCAATCCAGATGAATTTATTCACGACATGATTATATAAGATTATAAAAGTAAGAGAATGTATACGTGCTAAATAAAAGTAATAAAAAACTACATCTACTGACATAAAAAGAAATCAGACAAGTGGATCAACAAAAGTAGTTCATATTCCGTGGCGTACAATACTTACCGTTTCGGGTTGTGATTCCATTTCGTTGTTGATAGCCTAGCAGAAAAAAATATATTCATTACTTAATCTTCACATACTGTAATATAAGTTTAAATCAACTTAGTTAAGACATGATTATATAAGATTATAAAAGTAGAGAATGTATAAGTGCCAAATAAAAATAATTAAAAACTACATTTACTGACATAAAAAAGAAATCAGACAAGTGGAACGACAACAGTAGTTCATATTCCGTAAAGTAGAGTTACTTACAGTTTCGAGTTGGATTTCACTTTCATTCATAGCCTAGCAAAAGAAAAAAGTATTCATTACTTAAACTTCACATACCGTTATATAAGTTTAGATGATTTAATGCCTTATTTTCAATTGCTGCATTTTGGTTAATCTGCTATGTTTAGTAAGGCATGATTATATAAGATTATAAAAGTAAGAAAATGTGATAAATAAAAGTAGTTAAAAACTACATGTACTGACATAAAAAAAAATTAGAAAAATGGAATGATGAAAAACTATGACATATTTTACTGAATTAAATACTACCATTGCTTACCAACATATCATTTATAGCGTTTTCCACGCTAGTGGATACAACCTGCAGAAAAGTAGAGCATATGCATATTTAGAATAGATAATATATATTTAGAATACATGAATATATATAATATCTGTAGTCTATGCATTCAGGGTAAATTTTCTTTTATTGACTGAAAGTAACTTGTAAGTTGTAAGTTTTCTTTAATTTCTGTGTGTTAAGTTTATATGTTATATTTTCATCTCGTATTTTTCATACGCAAATTTGATCCCTGAATAAGAAGGGTGATATATTATGCACCTGTCAAACCTAGGCCTAGCTTTTTTCAAGAAATAATCGCACCACACGCACTGGCTGCCGCTAGCCTAGTCTCAGAAAACAACTAGGCCTAGCCTCCTAGGCTAGAGTATTCTTACAACAAACACATTCGAATCGAAGGTGCAGGAAAAAAAGACATAAATAGAATGATCGATTTATTGTTGTATGTGTTATATTGCAAGAATTGTAAGTACATTAATGTAAAAAAAAATCGTTAAAAACAAACTTTCGATTAACAAATCACAAACATTCAGCCTCTATCAACACACGCATGATGCTCCGATGAGATTGACGGCGGTAGCTCGAGATTGGACTCCATTCACCAGACATTTTCTTGCGAAGCACGTAGTTTTCGATTGTGAATTATTTATTTATGCAGTATTGAATAAAGAAGTTAATAATAAAAAAAATAAATACAATGTTTTAAAAAGTGTTGTTGTTTATTTATTATAAAGAAACAATATTGATAATAATGTTCATATCTTTGGTTGGTCAAATATGAATTAGCAGGAGTTAATAAAGTGTTTACAGTATTGTATGTATTTGTTTATCTGCGTCTGCGTGTTCTGGAGGTCTGACGCACTACATGGGAAAACCCAGAGAGTGAAAAATAGTCGTAGCGTGGGAAATAGTTGTTAATCATCGTGTGGGAAAAGGTACTGCGAGAAGATAACCGTTGCGCGGTACTACAAAGGCTAAAGCACTTTTCAAAGCCGAAAACGCTTTTGT
Source organism: Anneissia japonica (assembly GCF_011630105.1). Classification (NCBI taxonomy): domain Eukaryota; kingdom Metazoa; phylum Echinodermata; class Crinoidea; order Comatulida; family Comatulidae; genus Anneissia; species Anneissia japonica. Next base: position 15,292 of record NW_022758991.1, read on the forward strand.
TTAACCATAGCACCGCTAACACGCGAATTGACACTTTGCGCTTGCTGCTGCCAGGGTAGTCAC
>NW_022758991.1:15394-17669 GCF_011630105.1 Anneissia japonica
TAGCGAAATTGTACAGTAATCATGAACAGATGCTCTCTGGTTAAGTAATATATTTGAGAATATATATATGAAAACTAATTCAAAAATGTGCCTGTAGTATATAACTGGCATTCATGTAACACTTTGTCACTGTACATTAAAAAAATGTTTGCTGTAAGCTGTGATTTTATGCTTTATTCTTAGCCTTCCGACCAGTGATTGCCACGGGTCGCGTAGCGCACAGCGTACGGGAATCATTCACAATCCCCATATGCTAGGCCTACTTCTCTTTAAAAAATGTCCAAGTTTTACCATCGCTATATTTTACTCCCTTTGATGTATATTGGCTTATTACCTCTCCGACATAAATGTTGGAACATTTGTCAGTGATTTGGTAAAAGAAATTTCACTTCTAAAAATACAGACACTGCAATTCTGATGTCGTTTACAACAGACATTCAGCGATTTACACTCGCTTCGGCCATCTTTACAGTGTATTAACTCGAGCGTTCAAAACAATAACAAACTCAATAATACCGCATACAGATCACGTGACTGATAGGACGCAAAGTGTCAATTTCCAGCTGATCACACAGTTTACTGTTCAGTCAAGTAGAACGTGAGCGTCCAATCAGCGCTAAAGCCTGGCAGTTCCACTTAGTTGGTTTTCCGATGTTTTATTTGCTAGGCTGCTTGCATGAGGTTTGAGGCTAGAAATATGTGATGATATCTCGTGAAAAAAGCAAGAATTCTTGATGGGCGGATATGTATGTTTGACGCTGGGCGCAAGGCATTAAATTTTGCTTTAGGCTGGGCGGTAGACTTTTAGGCAGGGCGGCCCCGCCCGGCTCCGCCCTGCACAATTACATCCCTGTATTTCATATTTCAAAAACACCTAAACAACACATGCTTTTTGCAAAATTACATATGGAAAGCAATATCAATATATAAATGTATACAAATTATGCATATTTTCATAAGGAAAAAAAAATAAAGAATATTAAAACATAACATGAACAACTAAAAAAGGTTATCCACTAATGTTAGATTGGATATTACTACCATATGCAACAATCATCTCCAGTCAGATTGGTAGGTAGTAAGGATCTTCTAGTAGTAGGTATAATATTGTATCAGGTAGACTGCTATTCTTCAATATTACAATATTCAAAAGTGAGACTTTTATTACTCTTTAATAGTACAGTATTTAAAAGTGAGAATTTAATTACTATGATGGAGTTTACAACATATCTCCCCTCTCCCAATTTTGCAAAAGGCTTCTCCAACACTAGCCCCTATAGAGACCAAATACTATCCTCCCCTACTGTAAAAGCCCTTTTTAATATTTTGATTTAAGAAAAATGACTGAAGTTGTAACTTGCAAGTTGGCCTTCTCGCGTGTGCATTTTCTGAATAAAGTGAAAAAAAATAATAATACATACCGTCTTGTGCTCTCCCAACTGAACATGGTATAATTTTGTTTAACAAAAATAGACCTATTGAATAGGATGAATAGTATTATTATACAAATTTAGATATTAGTGTGGATGACAGCACCCTATAAACTAAAAATGGATTAAGATATTAGTGTGGATGGTAGCATTCTACAAACTAGAGTACAAAAAATACTGTGAATAATTACGATGATATTATTGAAAAAGAGAGATATAAGTATTTGCTCCATCAGGACTTGAACCCGAGACCTTCGACATCTGATGCCGATGCTCTACCCACTGAGCTATGGTAGCATTCAATAAATCTCAAATAGATTTAGATATTAGTGTGGATGATAACATTATATACTACACATGGATCAAGATATTAGTGTGGTTGGAATCATTCTATAAACTACGAATGGATCAAGATGTGGATGGTTGCATTCTATAAAATACAAAATGAATTGAGATATTAGTGTTGATGATAGCGTTCTTTTCATAAACTACAAGTAGATTTACATATATTATTAGTGTGGATGACAGCACCCTATAAACTGAAGATGGATTAAGATATTAGTATGGATGGTAGCATTCTATAAACTACAGTAAAAAAAAAACTATGAATAATTATGATGGTATTAATGAAAAAGAGATTAATAAATATTTGCTCCATCAATATAGAGATCAGTGTAGATGATAGGATTATATAAACTATGAATGAAATAACATCAGTGTGAATCATTTTACAAAGTACAAAAAAGACTGAATAATTATGACGAATTTTGTTACTGAAAAATAGGGAAATAAATATTTGCTCCATCGGGACTTGAACCTGAGACCACTAAAATGCAGTTGTGAAT
>NW_022758991.1:18083-34410 GCF_011630105.1 Anneissia japonica
ATATATTAGCTGGAAATTTGTTTACCTAGGCACCTAGGCCTATCCTAGTAGCTAGCTGGGGCATGTAACATATTAATATAGGCCAAGCCTGCTGGTTTGCATTAACTCTACACTTTGTGTTTTATTACTTTCAAACAAGTATTTTCAATAGAGGACGTTATGATGACATAGGTACGGCAAAATTTTCTCCGTAAAATGTTCCGGAGATAAAGTAAAATATACGTTTCATATCCATCAATTTTGATAAATATACGGAGTAAACCTCTAATAAAACTAATTTACTTGTAAATTCGAAGATGCCACGTAAAAAAGCTACAAAACTGAACCCAAGTGTTCAAGCAGCTGAACCGGAATCCGTAGCTGTGACGACACTAGCAAAACCAGTTCCAACCAACTCCGACACTGACCTGTTACGGCGGGAAATACAAGCATTGGCAAGTGAGACTAAAGGCAAGCTGGACGAAGTGCTAAAAAATCAGAGGTGTTTACTTACCAGAATGGATAAAATTAAAGCCAAACAGATGGATATGGAACGGTCAGTCATGTTTTTATCAGATACTATTGATGATCTGCTAAAGAAAAATAAAGTTCTTACTAGTAAAGTGAGTAGTAACATCAACGAGCTAGAAAATACGATGAAGCCGAAAATGGGTCAACTAGAGGCAGATATTCTTAGTCTCGAACGTTACTCTCGTGGATTCAACTTGCGTTTCGGTGGAATACCTGAAGGTAATAAAGAAGATAATGTTCTTAAGAAAATCAAGGATTTTATATCTAATGAACTTAGTCTACCGGATGTAGATATTGAAACAGCACATCGCACGGGAAAACCACCAAAAGCGCCCAATGATAAGCCAAGACATATCATAGCCAAAGTCTGCAATTATTTTATTGTTGGTGAATTTATGTATTTTTCCGTATCTTGTGAGTCGGATTGCTCCATGATTATACTTGTTTGTTTATCTTTATTGTGATCATTATCATTATTATTATTATTATTATTATTATTATTATTATTAATATTACAGTATTATTATTATTATTATTATTATTACTGTCACTATTATTAGGATATTACAATTTTCATTGATTTGTTGACTTTTTATTGCTCTTTTTATTTTGCTTAAACAATTATACATGATGTCATTTTCTGATGATATTGATGATTTTAATGACTACAGTACTGAATCTACAAAATATTACTGCACAGAAGACTTCATATCTAATTTTAATATGCCTACTTTATGTACAGGAAACAATTTTTCTATTTTTCATTTGAATTGTCGCAGCATTGTAAACAAATTTGATGCTATTTCCAATTTTATATTCTCACTAAATTTTAATTTTTCAGTTATTGCTCTAACAGAAACATGGCTTTCAAATAATGATCTAGAAGGGTTATATCAATTACCCAATTATTCATTTATTCATAAAGATAGGCAATTGAAAAAAGGAGGTGTAGTTGCATTTTATATATCTGAAAACCTATGTTACAAATCACGTGATGATCTATCGGCAAAAATTACGAATGCTGAATCATTTTTTATTGAGATTAATATTAAAAATAATAAATCAGTCATATGTGGGGTTATTTACAGACCACCTGAATTAGGAATGAGGGAATTTAATGAGGAGCTGCCATCAGTGATGCAATTAATTAATATTGAAAAAAAAAACAGGCATACCTTACAGGTGACTTTAATATAGATCTCCTACATTATGAAAAGTGTAGTGATATACAGTGTCATGTGGACAGCATTCTCTCCAACTCGTTCCAACCACTAATCAATAGACCCACAAGGGTATGTGATAGCTCAGCCACAATCATTGATAACATCTACTGTAATATAAATCCTACGTGCATAAAAACAGGCATATTAATATCAGATATTTCTGACCATTTCTCCATATTTTGCATCAATAAATCTGAAAAATATAAAAAACAGAACAAAAAATATATATATAAACGTAAATTTTCAATACAACATTATGAACGTTTTGAACGTGAGATGAGCGGGCACCAAAGGGAAAACGTATTGAATAGTAATGATGCGAATACGGCATACCAACTATTCGCCAATACTTTAACTGCGACAATCGACAGGTGTTTCCCATTAATAAAAGTGAAGATTAGGGCAGACCGAATAAAATCGCCATGGATAACTGAAGGTATAGCTTTATCAATCGCCACTAAAGACAAATTATACAGAAAATATAAGAAAACCCCAACAGACAATAATAAAGTAAAGTACACAATATACCGAAATAAATTAACATCCACAATTAGAATGCGAAAGAAACAATATTATTTTGATCTATTTGAAAAACATAAATAAACACAATATAAAAGAAACTTGGAACATTATAAATGAGATTCTTGGGAGTAAATGTAAAAATAATCTACCAAAAGAATTTAAATTTGGACAAAATGAATTAAAAGAACCAAAGCTACAGGCTGAAACATTTAATTCTTATTTTATCAACATCGGACAAAATTTAGCTAATACATTCAATAATGACAATACGCCAAGTGAAAATCCAAAGTCCTTTCTAACCGGTAACTATGTAAACTCAATGTTTTTTAGACAAGTAACTGAAAATGATATTCACGTTTATGTTAATAATATGAAAACTAACGTATCACCGGGTCATGATGGAATAAATTCTAATTACATTAAGCCTGTATCTCATACTATTATAAAACCACTTACTCATATTATTAACATATCTTTGATGACTGGTTGTTTTCCTAACCAATTAAAAATTGCAAAAGTTATACCTATATATAAGAATGGAGAGGTGAAGGATATTTGTAACTATCGTCCGATTTCAGTATTACCATGTATATCAAAATTGTATGAGAGAGTTGTATATGATCAAACTATGTGTTATCTAAACAAATTTACAATTTTAAACAAATCTCAATATGGTTTTCGAAAAAAATCATTCGACTTGTCAAGCATTACTTCAGACTGTAGAACATATTACAAATGCTATCGAAAATAAGTGCTTTACAATTGGTGTATTTCTAGATCTGTCAAAAGCCTTTGACTCGGTAAATCACTCTATCTTATTGGAAAAACTTAAATATTATGGTTTTAGAGGCATAACATTGAAATGGTTTACAGACTATCTAAGTAATAGACAACAGTACACCGTAGTAAATGGATGTTCATCAGCAAGAAAGGAACTAAGATGTGGCGTTCCACAAGGCTTGATATTGGGTAAACGATCTTATGTATTCATGTAAAAAAATAGAGATGATCATGTTTGCAGACGACACAAATGTTTTCTTTAAGCATAATGATTTGCAAGAGGCTTTTCAAATATTAAACAATGAGCTTGTATTACTTTCTAAATGGTTCAATGCAAATCAGCTTAAGATAAATGAAAGTAAAACAAGCTATGTTATATTTAAGAGTAAATATAAGAGTATTGACAATGCAAATTTAAAACTTACTATTAACTGTGTCGAAATTGTACGTACAAATCAAACAAAATTTCTTGGAGTCTATCTTGATGATGTATTGTCCTATGATTGCCATATAAATGCGATTGCAACTAAGATATCAAAGGTAGTTGGTGCCCTCAACAAATTAAAACACACATTGCCCCATGATATTTTACTTAAAATTTATAATGCTCTAATCCTTCCACATTTGACATATTCAATTTCATCATGGGGTTCTGCGAGTTCTACCAAATTAAACCGACTTCATATTCTTCAAAAAAAGGCATTACGGGCTATATTTAATGTACATTATCAACACCCATCCTTACCTCTCTTCAAACAAGCTAAACTTCTGAACATTTATGACCTGTATGAACAAAATGTAGCAATTTTATGTTTAAATTTTTTTTAAATTACTTACCAGCTACCTTTGATACACTTTTTTACCATTTTGAAAATATTCATGAATATAATACAAGAAATAAAAATGATATGTATATAGCAATAAAAAAATCTCAGTTTGGTCAGAAAAGTATATCATACCAAGGGTCAAAGATATGGAATAACATTCCACAAGCACTAAGGTCTCTGAACTCAGTAAGCAATTTTAAAAAACTTTTTAAGCAACAATTATTGAATAAGTACTGATTGTCATCATTTGTGTATGTATGTGTATATGTATATATGTATTTTTGCTATTATTGTTATTGATGTATTGTTATTGTTGTTATTATCATTATTATTATTATTATTATTGTTATTCTTATTATTATTTGGGCTACATGCTTAAAGTTCTTGTTATGTTTGCCTTTTTCCAATTCCTTTGATTTTGATTTTCAATGTTTACTACTTATCTGTTGTAAATTCTTTGAATTGGAAATAAAATGATTGATTGATTGATAAGCCAGCAGGCTTGGCCTATATATTAATATATTACATGCCCCGCTACCTGTGCTACCTACTACAGTAGGATAGGCCTAGGTGCCTAGCCTAGGTAAACAAATTTCTAGCCTAAGTCAAAGGCAGTAGACTTCTACTGCTACTATTATTAGGTTAGCGTAGTTGATGTAGAAGGCCCTAGGGATAGGCCTGCACTGCCTCTAATACCGCGAACAACGGTCCCGGCGTAGTAGGCCTAGCTTACCGGGCTTTTGAAATTGCTGTAGTAGTTAATCAGGTGATAGCTAGGCCGAGCCTATGGGTTGATTCCATTAAATTTAATAAGCTACATTCTCTGTTAAAATACAGTTTAATGTTTAACCTTGACTATGTTTTTACTGGTAAAATTCTACCATCTCAAGCCTAGGCCTAAACCCAAACTTACCTCTTTTTTTTTTTAATGGAGAGTTTACTGTTATTAAGGCCTATCATCATAGGCCTACGTAACCGGGCTTTTCAAATTGCTGTTTAATCTGGTGGTAGCTAGGCCCAGCCTATGGGTGGGAAGGCCTACGTGAAATTTAAAAGGCTATATTCTCTGTTTAATAAATACACTTTAATTTTTAACCCTGACTATGTTTTTAATGGTAAAATTCTACCATCTCAAGCCTAGACCTAAACTCAAACTTACCTCTTTTTTTTCAAATGAGAGTTTACAGTTATTTTTGCCTCTAAATTGCAGAAGAAAAAAAACTATTTGCTGTGTATATTAAAATTAGTGAAAGAGGCTACTCCCTAGGTTAGTGAAAATTTCAATCCTCCCGCGAATCGGATCAAATTACACAGATGTGCACTAAAATAAGGACTTTATTATAACTGTGGATTTTTTTGCTATCTCCTTCATTTAAAAATTGCATTGTGCTGTCTCTCTCGATCTCTCTCGATCTCTCTCTCGATCTCTCTCTCGATCTCTCTCTTGATCTCTCTCGATCTCGATCTCGATCTCTCTCTCTCTCTCGATCTCTCGATCGAGGTGTCGAAGAACTGCCCCTTGTTCCTCCAAACTCCACGCTCTTCGGCCTGGCTTACATGCCCTGCTGCTGCTTGGTTCTTTAATTAAATAATTGAAAATAAAAATATGAAAAAATTGCATTACACACGATCAAATTTAACCTAAAGTGTATAATGAAAAATAATGTGTGGAGGTGTATTGCTTAATTAACATGATTTTTCACAGCTTATAATAACTTCAAAATGTATGAGGAAAATCTGCATGTTCGTCAGCACGTTTACCAAAATTTTCTATATAAATGAATTTAGAAATTTGTATGCATACTTTAAACAGTGAAAAGATTTACTGCATAACATATTAACATTTTTTACATAATTACCTACCAAAAAATGTTTTTAAAACCTTTTTGTGTTGATTGTACTGTAAAATTTTAATTTGAAAACAGAGTTCATGAACTATCATCATCATATTCATTGCCCTCTCCGTTATCATCATTATTATCATTCTTTATAATAAAAATCAATTTTTGAAACTGATTCATAAACAGGTGATTTAAAATAAATATATAAAGTGTATATATTGTTTATATTTCCTTTGGAAAATATTGGCTTGCTCATTCTTAGCTTCTTGCTGTGTCTGTATAAATATCTTTGTTTTGTTTTTCCTCATTATTGTTTATTTATTTTTATGTATAAAAATATTTCCATTGTTGTGTAACTACATTTCATTTGTAATATTGAAAAAGAATAACCTATCTAAATTACACCAATGGAAAAAAATAATGAACCTTACCAAGATTTTCCTTTTCTTCTTCAAATTCTCCATCTGAATCTGATTCAGAAGAACCTTCAACCTCTGGAAAATCAAATAATCAAAATTGGTAAAATAAAAAAAAAAATTGCAATTATGATTATCATCTTTATAATCACCACCATTTAGCACCATCATGATCATTATTACAATTATAATTACTATCATTATTATTATCAGTATCATTATTATTATTAATTATCATTATTATTATTATTATTGTTATTATTATTATTATTATTATTATTATTATTATTATTATTGTCATAATCATCAAAATCCATAACTTACTTTCCTATTGTGCATTTATTTAAACAGAATTGAAAAAAATATATTGCTATATTACCTTCTGATGGGTTCAGTGTTATTTCATTCAGGGTTTTGCCTTGTAGGGCTTGAATATTACCACTCTCCATAGCAATTAACAGTTTTGATACCTTTGCTACCTGCATTGTGGCATCTGGGAGTCGATACTTTCCCAGAATGTCCAGTTCATTTTCTTGCAAGTTCATCACTTGAGATATGGTAGCAATGTGCTTCCGCAACCTGTTGAGCGTAGTAACTCTGACATTTTGTAGTTACAAGCTATGGAAAACTTTCTCATTGTATCACTACCTCTAATATAGCTTGTTGTGCCGATAGTAGCAAACAGAAAAAGATTTTCAGTTACACCTGCCATGTCTCTTTCCTTCACTAACACATCCAGATTGGTTTTGATATCTTGAGTAATCAGTAATGGGACGGTCCTTCCTCTTTTCCCAATGATTTCTAATCGCCACAGCACTTTGCTGAGTGCTTGTTCCCACTTTGTGGGTGGTATTCCTAGGATACTCTCATTTCCTTTCTTGCAATTATCTACAAAGTCTGATAATTTGATCTTCGATACCTCTCCCTGACGTCTCCTGTTGAACAAGATAAGTTGAGTTAAAACTATCTCATTTAGCTCTCTCCAATCCCTTGCAGTTGTTACTTTCAGTGCACTGGCTTTGCCCTTTAAATATTTGGTTAAGGTACAGACATTATCAGTAAGTGGTAGCAGTTTTGGATTGTTTCTTTTGTTCTCATGCAGGGTGCGAAGAGCTTGACTAGAAACGGATTCTTCCCATCGAATTGTATACAACTCTTCAAACTGTTTGCACTGCCTTTAATACCACATCTCCTTTCACAATGGCATTTCTTTTTTGAAGAACAGAAACTGTTTTCAAACTATGCCCCAGCTTAAGTGCTAAGCTGGGTATCTTGTACGATTTTGAACATTCATTATATCCTGCAACTGACTTGGCAGCCTTGACTACATCCAAGAAACATCCTGGTTTGATCATATCACAGAGGCGTGCGTTCCCAGCTGTATTTATTTTTTTGAATTCTAGCACAAGACGAGCAAGCTCTCTCATCTTATTTCTTATGTTCGAAAACTGATCAGCATCATGTCCATGTTTGCAACAAAAACAATTGAAGTATCAGATCATCACCTTTTATTATTTCTTGTGCGATGGCATCGGAATGCAGTCCTGCTAACACTGATTTTAAGTGAATGCTCATATCTTGTGTAGATGATAGAAGCGGCTTGCCTTCAGCCAGTCTCCTCTTCTTTTTCTTTGATTTGTTGTCTGCCTCTAGCAAGCACTTATGCTTCCAAAGATCTCGCTTGGCGAAGTATCCAAGACAGCTTTAACAGGGAACAAAATCTGATGGGTTAGCTTCTTTAGTAGGCCTATAAACAACAATAAGTATACCTGCACCACTTCTCAGAACCTCACTATTATGCATGTGGTTCGCCAAATTTCTCATTTTTGTCAATAATATAATGAATCTGCTTTGTGAGAATATTCAATTTCATCTAAATATGTTTCAGGACATAGAAAATATGATTAAGGTTAAATTTTTGTTAAAAATTGTAAAATATAAAAGAGATATTTTTACAAGTGAATCTAGTCAATCAACATCAGCATAACATTTCATGAAAAATAAAATGAGAAATGTAAAATCAAGTAAATTTTAAGTGATTTAAGTGTAAAATATCTATTTATATTTTACGTCATTTGTTAAATATCATTAAAGTTATTTGTCATTTAATACTAAAATGTTTAAATCCAATCATATATTAATGCAAAAACAATATTCATATTAAACTTACCTAGATTGATTTTTTCTTCCTCAATATCCTCTTCAAAATCTGACTTGTAAGAATGTTTGGTTCCTTAAAAAAAAATGTTGAATTTAAAAGTAAAAAAAAAGGTTATTTTTTTTTTATAAATTATTTCTAGTTGTCATCATCACCCTCATCATTCTGCATTTCCATCATCATTATAATTATCATCATTCAGTAGCAACATTATCATCTTTACCAGCATAATCATTCATCATCATCATAATCATCACCATCATGATCATTTTATCACACACCAATTCAACACACTTAGTTTTTGTATGTGAACAGTAAGCTCATTACCAAAACGTGTAGTGACACTCTTGAATTATTACATGATCTACTTGTGTTCATGAATGGTTTACAATATTTTTGCTGAAGTACATGTAATTTTCTCTTACAAGGTTTACCTGCTAATATTTAGCCTAGGCCTACTTTATTTTATTTTGTATCAGAAACTTTTAACTATACAGATAATCAGAAATATTTCGATAATTATTACATTTTTATCATCTTTTTCTGTATCATCATTATCATCATCATTAATAGACTAACTAATGTTATTGGGCACCACATTTTCCAAACTCTTTTGAGATTTTTATGTTTGACCTTGAATTTCAGAAAGTCAGAATGGAATTTTGAAGCCTGCTTACCAAATGCTGGCAGAACAGTGTGTACTACAGTATGCCATCCGAATTAAATTTAACTGTGATTTTATTGTCACAAACTGCCTGAACAGTCCCTTCATACCAATCATTATGATTGACCCACATCCGTTGCGCTTTGGTCCATTTCTAAAAAAACAATGAATGCAATAATTACATTATTATAATGAATAGGAAATCTAGTCATCTCTTCATGGCATTAATACTTAATGTCATTATAATCATTTTCATTGGTTGCAAAATTCTGTTATAGTATACAGTAAAACATCCTTGTTTGGCCAGGCTGTCATTTACATGCCTGTTTCAGAAGTTAACAGCTTCATTATTAAACTAACACAGGAAATGTTGAAAAACGTTCAGTTATTTTTCGAAACCTGCAGCGTGATTTTGCCGGTTCGATGGACTCGACCATTATACATGTAGGCAAAGGCGGCCTAGGCTTGCTAAATTCTAACTATAGTTTAGAGCGTCTTGGCTAAGATTGTCTCCTTGACTTTTTTTATACAGTGTTCTTATTGATTATACAGTACCATTAAATATATATATATCAGATATAGTGACTGACCAAAATGAATTTAAGACATTATAAAATGTTGCAATATTATTTCATTTATTATTTGTGATTAGGTGCCCAACATTTCCCTCTAAGTAAAGTGGCATCTAGATGTAAAGTGGTACGGTCCAACGTGGTTGCGTGAGCTACACTGTGTGGCGGAGAGATTAAGATGGCGTGATAAGAACTCTACGCACTGAAATTAAATAGGTTCAAAAAACAAAACAAATTGTAATGATCAGAAATATTTTGATAATTATTACATTTTTATCATCTTTTTCTGTATCATCATTATCATCATCATTAATAGACTAACTGATGTTATTGGGCACCACATTTTCCAAACTCTTTTGAGATTTTTATGTTTGACCTTGAATTTCAGAAAGTCAGTATGGAATTTTGAAGCCTGCTTACCAAATGCTGGCAGAACAGTGTGTACTACAGTATGCCATCCGAATTAAATTTAACTGTGATTTTATTGTCACAAACTGCCTGAACAGTCCCTTCATACCAATCATTATGATTGACCCACATCCGTTGCGCTTTGGTCCATTTCTAAAAAAACAATGAATGCAATAATTACATTATTATAATGAATAGGAAATCTAGTCATCTCTTCATGGCATTAATACTTAATGTCATTATAATCATTTTCATTGGTTGCAAAATTCTGTTATAGTATACAGTAAAACATCCTTGTTTGGCCAGGCTGTCATTTACATGCCTGTTTCAGAAGTTAACAGCTTCATTATTAAACTAACACAGGAAATGTTGAAACCTCAGAAAAGGACAATATTTGAGAAAAAGTTCAGAAAAATAAGAATTTCTGAACATCTTACTAATGACAAAAGGGATTAGAAGCCATTAAATTTTCTGAGGATAAGAAATGAAATACAATTTTCTATTCATCATGCTGTCAAAAAGCTCAGGTTTTTGCTGTTTAGGGAATTTGCTTACCACTCTAAAACATTCTTTTAAGTACCTGTAATTGCTTGCAACACCCAACAACTTTAAATGTCTAAAGAATTATATTTTGTTATTAATTTGCAAGTAAACTGAATATATTGCTTCATACCTTGTTCCATAATACATAGAAATTAACAGATATTGTTTTAAACTTTTTAATGTTGCATGTAACAAAATAAAGGAACTATAGTAGTACAGTGATTTAGTAACATAAAAAAACAAGATATTTTAATCCATATAGAACTGACAGATATTTAACAAACAGTAACAGGATTAGGACTTTGTGAATGTAAACTACTTCACTTATACATACTCTCTCCTTTGAATGGCTGTCCACTGCTTATCTTCGCATGTCTTCTTCTCGTGCAGCTTAACTTATTAAAGAACATTGGTTACTTTTTTCTGGTTGATGAAATATTAAGTATTTTAAATTGGTTAGTATAAATGTTTATTGAAATACAGTAAAAACAACATCATCTCATAAATGTGTATTGAAATACAGTAAAAACAACAAAATTGATAACAATTTAATACTGTTAGCAGGATATTAAAACTTATGTAACTAAACACAACTCAATTATCATTATTACTTTTTCCTGGTTGATGAAATATTAAGTATTTTAAATTGGATAATATAAATGTATATTGAAATACAGTAAAAAAAATTACAAAGTTTCATAAATGTGTATTGAAATACAGTAAAAACAAAAAAATGATAAGAATTTAATACTGTTAGCAGGATAAAACTTATGTAACTAAACAGTTAACTCAATTAATATTATTACTGTACACAAGGTATATTTACGCATTGCTACTGCATATATCTCTTCAATGCTCTTCGATGACTTGCCAATTTTCTAGGTGGATTTGGAATGCAAAAAACAGTTGGAATAGCATCCTGCTTGAGACTATTTCTTTGTCTGTTGTTGAACTGATGGCTTTCAAAATGATTTGAACACACTCGACAATTGCTGTATAAATATTCAGATCTCTTCCTTAGGTCATCTCTTCTTATATTTTGGACCCATTCTTGACTTCTATAAAAACAAATTTAGAAAAATTTCCTGATTTCAAAAAAGTGGGCTGCTTTCACATATTGGAAAAAAATAATAGCATTCATAATGTACAGTATTGTATGAGACATGGTAAAATCAGGGGGGTATTTATAATGGGATCCTTTATAATATACCTCCCTGGTATTTAGCCTATTATATAAATAATACTGTATTATAATAATCCGATTACTTGTTTTTATTTATAATAAACCATTTTTTATTGGTGTACTTACGTACGCTAGCTTTCGTCTTGTTTTCCACAAGACTTCTTTAGGCTGAATGAGCTGGACGTTTTGTTGCTAGTGAAACGTCACGGGTGTGACGCCTCCTACCTTCAGCTCTGGTCCTGTCTGATCCAGGGACCCCCGACCTCTCAGGTTGTAGAATTTGGTTATATCATATGTGAGAGAGTCTGTATCCCCCGTCGTCCCTGTTCATAGTGGTTTGGTGTTTTCTTATGGCAATTGCTTCCCTGATGATCCTCTTTGCCCCATGAATCTTCTCTTTTGATGATTTTGGCATTATCCCAATCTGGTGTGTGATCGAACTGAACCATGTGATCTGTAACTGCTGATTTATAAAGTGATTCGAAGTTGGTTGAGGAAGTGCGTGCTGATCTTGTACGTATGCCTTTGGATTTTTTTGTAGTTCAGTTGGTATTTGTTATCAAATTGAATTTAAAAAAAAATTCCAGTTGGAGATTAATTGTCCAATTGGATTTTTCCAATATCTAATTGGTCATTTGTCATCCGATTAATTCCAATTGGATAAAAAAAAAAATCCTATTGGACATTTGTTGTCCAATTTTATTTCAATTTGATCCAATTTAAATTCCAATTACAATCCAATTGACTCATATTAAATCCAGTTAAATTTCCATTTTGAAATGAATTGGTCATTTTCATAAGGGAAAAGCCACCTTCGTCTAAGATAAAACAATTTTCTAGGCCTAGGCAGATTCTAAAAATATGTTAATGATTAAATAAATGCATTAAGTAGAATAATTAGCAGTTTAAACTTGTCTGATCAGCTGTAACCAAACTGGGTAAAACCAGTTGGACCTATTGGGTAGACTAGTTGAACCAACTGGACCTATTGGATAGACCAGTTGGACCAACTGGACCTCTTGAATAGACCAGTTCAACCAGTTGGTAAAACCAGTTGGACCAGTTCAACCAGTTGGATAGACCAATTGGACCAGTTAAACCCAGTTGGGAAGACCAGCTGTACCAGTTGAAATTCCAGTTGTACCAGTTGAAATTCCAGTTGGACCAGTTGGAAACCAGTTGGACCTGTTGGCATTTCCAACTGGTCCCAACTGGAATTTATACCTGAGATAGGCAAGGAATGTTCCTTTCTCTTTTTAGCATTGGACAAAGTCATGATAATATAAATTATATGCAATGAGATGCCTCTCTCTTAAATTTTAATCTCATTTGTATGTTGCTTTCAAAAAATATATTTACATGGGCTCATTTTAGATCAATAGAAATGCAATGTACATCATCATGCTTAGCCTGGAGCTTTTCTCAGTGGTGAAAACTTTCTTTGATCTAGTTTAAGGCAAGTTTCTTGTACCTAATTCAATTATTTTATTGTTATTGGTGATCCGCATCTAGTGCGGATCACCTCTTGTTATTGTCAGGATCATCATCATCTTCAACTTTTTTATTCTTCTTTCTTTCTCCCCTTTTCTGTCCGCACGATATCTCAAAAAATGCCACGAGTTATGCACAATCGCTGTCAGAGAACATTTGGCTTGGTCTGGAATAGTCATGGTAAGCTTTTCAATGCGCTCAGTCATGCGTGACGTCATCTACGTGCAATTTTGCGTTTTTACATTATCGATAATATCAGCCTAACCAATTGCCATTTCGAAATCGTATTATTAAGTGAGCATCTTAACTTCGGGTTAATGTTGAATGTACTGTAGCCTAATTTTACGCGTGCGCTTCATAATGTGCGCGCACGCGTGCTTCAAAATTTCAAAATGCTCGAAATCACATTTTTACGCGCGCATCACATACGGAAGCTAGACACTATGTTTTTTCACATAGTTTGGGTTCCTGACATTGTTTTCACAAACTTCCATTCTTTTCACTCATCTTTTGGCCAATAGCAATACCGTACGTGCGCATCAAACATAGGTATCATTCTTTTCACTCATCTTTTGGCCAATAGCAATACCGTACGTGCGCATCAAACATAGGTATCGTTGCGCGTATTTGTGCCGCTATACAGTGAAATTATGCTAAAATCAGGCCTATTTTTAATCAGTTATAGCTCCTTTGGTTGAAAGGTGACCCCCAATTTTTATTACATATTCTGAAAGCACATGAGTTGTAGATACAATTTTATAGATCATATTGGCTGATCGGACATCGTCATCATATTGCCATTTGAATTAAGAAAAAATTGAATTTTTATTTATGACGTTATTACTTTTTATACTCGTTTGAACGTACTCGCTTATGTTGATTGATTGTCTCCCACCTGTGAGTATGTTATAGCTAAATCAATTCTCTTTCGGACGTGTAGCTGGATCAATTTGAAACCTTCTCATCTTTCTTTCTTAAAAGATGTAAACACATTGAAAATAGAGGGCGGCAGACTGTATTTTGACACTATCAGACCGATAGTTTGTATACTGTAAAGGCAAAATTTGTGTGGCATTACCAACCAACAGGGGGTTTTAAATTAAACTTGACAAGGTTTAAATTCATGTGCCATTTCCGTCGTCAGGCACGTCGTATAAGGTATTCGTACTTGTGTGTTAAAATTTTAAAATTGTTAATATCACTTTTCAGATAATTTAAAGCACGTTTCAGGTCATTTTGAATATTCCAAAACTTTCCAAAATTTACGCGCCGTACGCTCATTTCCACGCCGTACGCTCATTTCCACGCCCACAGCACGTACTGAAGCTGGAAATTACGTTTCGGTTACATGTGTTGGGTTTGTGACACTGTATTAATACTACCGTGCCCACTGATGTTAAGTCCTTAAAATGCTCAAAATTACTCTTTTCCTTTAAAATTTCTTTTAAAATGCTCAAAATTACTCTTTAAATAGAGCATGGTTTAGCATATAATACTTTTCATTCAGAACCGCTCGTGCTTCGTGAGGGTCAAAGTACGGCGGATCACCTAACTCGTCCTCAGTGACGAGTTCAAATCTAGTTTGCATTTTCTCTGTTTGGCCTATATTTTTTCTTTGCAAAGGGGCAATGTGCAATATGCGCTATATAAATATAACATTATTATTATTATTATTATTATTATTATTATTATTATTATTATTATTTTAACCTGAAGTTGTAAGATGCAATTTTTCATTATAGCCACAACAAACTCTTGGTATTATCCTACAGTTGAAACAGATACCACTCAGTCCATATGAAGATCAGATTGTGTTCTGTGACTATTATTATAAACAAGCCCATAAGACAAAAGATTCCAAAGACTGGGAAAAGGCTAAACAATTGAGAAATAAGGTTAATATTCTAAATAGAGATTTAAAATGAAAATTTTGTACCAATTCGATTAAACATAATGTTAAAGATCCTAAGAAACTGTGGGATACTATCCATAAGTTAATTCCTAAAAATCATCCTAATGTTGAACGAGTTCATAAAGATAATAGGTTTACTACTTCTGATAAAGAAACTGCTAATCAATTTAATGAACATTTTACTTCTGTTGGAATTTCTCTTGCCAGCAAATTTTCTAATCCCTCTACTAACCTAGCTAACACTATTTTTAATAATTATGAGCTTTTCCAATTTGATATTATTACACCTGTTTTTGTGTTTGATGAAATTTGTAAACTATCTAACAATAAGGTTAGTGGACTGGATGGTATAGACTGTAAACTTTTAAAATTGGCTGCACCTGTTATTTGTCACTCACTTGCTTATATATTTAATCTGTCATTATTTACTTCTACTTTTCCGCTTGAATGGAAACAAGCAAGGGTTACTCCTGTTTACAAAGAGGGTGACAAAGCCGATCCTAATAATTACAGACCTATATCCATCCTACCAATAGTAACTAAGATCAATTATATGATTATATGACAAGAGTTAATATTTTGAATGAATAACAATCTGGCTTTAGGAAAAACCATTCAACAAGTACTACCCTCATTGATGTGTCTGATTATATTCTCAATAATTTTAATGAAGGCAAAGCAACTGCAGCCATCTTTATTGATTTAAAAAAGGCCTTTGACACAATTGATCACAAACTCCTCATATCAAAACTTAATGACTATGGTATTCAAGAACCTGCCCTAAATTGGTTCATTTCTTATTTAAATAATAGGTCTCAAATTGTTCAAATTAATTCAACCCAATCTGATCTAATGAAAATTAACATTGGTATTCCCCAATGGTCAATTTTAGGCCCATTGTTATTTATTATTTATGTTAATTCCCTACCAAATGTCACTCAATGTAAATGTGTAACGTATGCCGACGATACTACCATCTTATGCAGTTCTTCAGATCCCACTCTTCTCCAAAAACTAATGCAATTTTACCTAAATTTTCGAATATTTCACTATTTTATAATGGCATGACTATTGACAGAGTTGATTCATTCAAATATCTTGGAGTTGTGTTTGATTCTAAATTGACTTGGTCTGAACATATTGAAAAATTAACTGGTAACATCTCTAAACGCATTGGTGTTATCCGCCGTGTTAAATATTTTTTACCCCAAAATACTCTTAAGATGTTGGCTAATGCTCTAGTTATGCCTCTTTTTGAATACTGTAATTGTGTTTGG
>NW_022758991.1:35182-38857 GCF_011630105.1 Anneissia japonica
TGAGGTAAGGCTAGGCCTAGCCTAGCAGCGTTGGATAGGCTAATGTTTTCGGCGCCTACAATATTTCTTCTCACGACCTATCGCAAAATCAACATGAAAAATTCATCCGCATTTTTTTTTTTGTGTGGAACACAAAAAAAAATCAAATTTCAGTCTTACCTTACATTTTTTTTTTTTCATTCTTAGGAATGTCTAAATTCATTTAAACTAGCAATTCCGTATTATATTTATAAATCTTTATAATATTATACAAAAATTAGATTTTTCTTAAAAACTGAAATACTGGAATACAAAGTTGTTTTGTATATAAATGCATTAATTTAAATGATTCACATGTGAAGTTGTTTAAAACATAGTATATTTTTCTTTTATAAAGGAGTGAAAATGACCAATCATTCAAGTATGTGTTCTGTGAGCTAGCATACGTTTTGAGCGCAATGTTTTAAAACTTGTTTCCTGGTTATGGTTCATAAATATGCAAATGCTCATGCCTGGCTAATTTCGCTAGTCTTAACACCCTGCAGAGTTAAGTCGGGCTTAATGTTGAGCTGGGCTTAATGTAAGCCTGGCTTATCTCCAAGTCTTAACGTAGCCTAGGAAATGAAATATATGTCACCCTGTTTGATTCAATATGTCAACATTAATTATGTCATTAATTGTCATGAATTCCTGACATATTGAATCAAACACGATGGCATGTATTTCATTTTTTGGAGTATGCATTATAATTATATCTTATTTAAGGTTAATCAATGAACATTTTAGTTACCCACTTTCTTTTGTAAATTATCCTGACCATAAAAAAAAACAAAAAACATTAATTATCTCCATTTTAAACCTAAACATACCTAATTACAAGTATGCAGTAATGGTGCACTGCAACTTGTATGTTAGAACCATTTTTTAAATTTATTTATTTCAACTTTATAGAGGGTAGCTCTTCCAGTTGATATTCATATTACTATCATTAATAATAATATTAATAATAATAATAATAACGATAATAATAATATAATTTGATATATAACTATAATACAGAATAAAAAATGTAATGTTTTAATTGAGATTTAAAAATTGTAAAAGTAGGGCATTCCCTTAGCAAAGGTTCTTGCTTGCATAACAATATATATTTTCCAGATATTCAAGAAACTTCAGCAAGGTACAATTTTCTGTCCAATCTTGACAGTTGATACATTTCTATGCATTGTTAGTTGAGTCTAATGGATATGTGAAAAAGATTTCGAGGGAAAGAAATTTCTGATAGACAACGTAATGAATTTTGTCTCTTAATAGAAAGTTTTTGGCAAGGCCGATATGTGTATTCACGCTAATACAGTTGTCAGGATGTTTCACTTTAATGACATAGTCTTGTCCAGGAATATAACAATTCTGAAACTGTTGAATGAACTGCATGTTCTTTATTAAGGGTCCATTGGAATGCTGTTTTTCAAAGACATTTAAACATTCGGTATTTATCTCTTTTGATTTCAAAGAAGCACGCTCTGATAATCTTCTTACTACCTGTTGTAGTGGTAAATAAGGTAACCGCACCATTTTTTTAACATACCAAGGTAGTTTTCAAAGAAAAATGCTGAGACATTGTCTAATGGTCCATAATGTCGTGCAACATCAGCTAGATGCGAGAGACCGTGTACATTATATGACATCCATTTCTTTCCATAAATTTGACTGAAGTTTTCAATGAAAAGCTTTTTAGTAAACTGTCAGCATATCTAAGACAATAAAGGGGATTAAAAAGAATTGACACACTGACCGAGAGCAGAAGAAAATTTTTATACATTGAGTCATTCAAAATGTCCTTTAGAAAGGCAGGTCCAGTATACAAAAGAAATTGTCTGTATTCTGTCACTTTCCAATATTATACTAAGGACATTGATTTCCGTGCAAACTCATTTGGCACATGATTTTGTAATGCCAATAGACTCTGGGATAAGGCGTTAACATTATGTCTTCCAATTTTTTGTTTTTCTTGTGCCTTTTACCCACAAAAAGAGTAGTTTCCTTGTTACTCCTAAACATACTAACGCCCGTATTCTTAAAACAAACTTCAGTCGAACTTCGATCTAGAACTTCATTTAGTGCTAGTTGCATCTTTAACTTCAATTTGTATTCACAAGCAATGTACAGTAGTCGAAGTTTTAACTACGACTAAATCAAGTCCTAGGTTTAGTTCAACTAAAGACGACTGGCAAGCCACGACTATCAAACTAACCAATGAAAAGGGCAAGCTTTAATAGCAGACGAAATTTTAGAGATCCGGTAACGCGGATGATTATTAAGCTGCCGTCTGTGGTTCAAAAATGTATTTCCTCATAATTCATAATAGACCATCATTCCCTTAATTAATTTTCTATAATAATAACTATATTAGTTGTTAACATATTACAGTAGAGAATTTGAACAGACACTGAAAATTTGCTTTCTTTGGAGAACTATTATTGTTGAGCCCGAGCGAGGGCGGCGCTATCTTTGTTGTTGTTATCACGAAGCTACGTGATCGCAACGCGAGAGAATTTCGTGCATATCAGGAACTATTGCATGTGGCTAGCAAAACATGTTAATTTCTCCTTGGAAGCTGAACTTTATGTCTCTTTTGTTTAACACACAGAAGATATATCAAACCTGCGTATACAATCGTTTTTATTTGTCTCACTTTATCGTGAGTTACAAAAAACATTTTAGTGGGGTAAATATTTCAAGTCGGCGATTTAGCCTGACCCTAGGCCGACTAAAAAAATCGGCCTGCGGAGGTATCATTTTAGTCGAGGTTCACGTCATTTAGTCGTAGTGCAGTTGAAGTTCGTTTTAAGAATACGTAAAGACATATTTTTAAAGTTTTAGCTCGAACTACGACTAAAGTTTGTTTTAAGAATACCGTTGTAAATGCATATAATCAAGTGGGAATTTGCTCACCATCCCAACCTCAAGTCTAGATAGTGCAGGTAGTCCATGATGGTGGTGTTTATTTGCAAAAGATTTAAATGATGCATCAGTACATAATGGTGCATTAATTTCTGGAAATGTCATCCGTTTTTCTTTGTATACTCCTCGCTGACAGCACTTATAACAACCATAGTAGGCGGTGTACAGTAAGAATAGCCCAGAAAAAATGCCCCCGGAAAAAAGGCCCCGGAAAAAATTGCCCCAGTAAAAATGGCCCCATATGACAGGTAGGTAAAAATGGCCCCAATAATCAAATTCTGTATTAAAACTGATTTTCTTGAGTCAATATATGCATTTTTTATCTTAAATAATTTAGTTTTTAAAAGGAATCTAACATCAAACAAATTGCCATTTACATTTTACTTTTTGCAAGAATAAATATTCAATGATAAAATATTCAAAGATAAATAAAAAGCCATGAATTACATTTTTTTTTTCCATTTAAATGTTAAAAAGCAACAACATAATCAATAAATCAACATAAATCATGCATTTATTAGGTAACATAAACCACCCAGGACATAAACCACCCAGGACATAAACCACCCAATTGGAATATACCATTGTTAAAGTGGGTGGGCAACAGGGTGAACAATGTTGGGTGGTCTTGCTTTTATCTAGCTTTACAATAGAACCTTATTTGCTATTGTACACTCCTATTATACGCCTTTAATTCATTCATTTCTTCTGACAACATGCATGTTGGTTAGT
>NW_022758991.1:39275-41665 GCF_011630105.1 Anneissia japonica
TTTAAAAAAATTTTAAAAAATCACATATTGATCTCAGTTCAAAGGAAAAAATAAAACTTATTTCTAAATTTACAATTTTCACCTATAAACCTCTTAATTTCACAAAAGAGTGGGTTTTTTCCAAACATATACATCCTGCCTAATATTGTGTGTTTAGATTAGATTTTTTGCTTTAACTTTGGAAATTTAGATCATTTTAGATACTATTTCTGTATAAATTATTTTTTTTTTTCATATTACTGTAAACCTAATGGGTTTTGATAAATTTACTCTGCACTACGGAATTTCCAATAAAAAAAAGAAAATTAATTAAAAAGACCATAGATTAAAAATAAGTAAGGCGTAACATATTTTTAATCTATGTTAAAGCATAACTATTTTTACATAATGAAATTTAGTAAATCAAATTATTATTTGTGGCTTTTATTTATTAAATCAATTAAGAACATAATCTTAAAACAAAATTTAATGACAAGAAAGATCGACATTGCGGGTCCATCATGGAACCATTCTCAAGATCAAGTAAATTGAAAAAACTAAAAACAAAAATACCAAGCAGTGACAGGAAGTAAGTAATTAATTTACATATCAAGGGCCTACTGTGTGGAGCCACAGTAGCCTGGTTCACATCGAACTTTTATCTAGATATACATCCACTTAACTAGTTAAAAGTTCGACGTGAACCACTCAATTAAAGATAGATAAAGGAATTAAGTCACTTAAGTTAAGTGACTTAACTTTACTAGAATAACGGTAAATTAACTTGCTTAACGGTAAAGTCGGCTCAGATTACAAGGACACGATTACGTAACGTAGGCATCTAAGCCAGCGTTGTTGTATTGTACCACCATTACCATCTTCTGGCTCGCAACAACGTACTTCAACAATGCTAACAACATCATCGAAGTAGTCTCATTAGTCTGGTTTTCAGAAATTATTTGTAATATTATGGGTAAAAACCCAGCAAACGTTCATTTTACGAATAGTCGATATTACCAATGACCTTTGCCCTTTGCACCATCGACCAAGTAATAACGTTAAAAAGTCCGATTGCGTACGTTTTTCGAAGTGATAATGTATATTTTTCTTAATAATAAAATCAGATTTGTTGTATTTATTTATTGACAATTCAATCTTTTCCTTTCCTGCTATAATAGTTGCTATTAATTCAATTTCAACAAACTACCACCAACGCCAGTCGTTAAAATGATCGCACATGTTTACAATGACGAAATAAAAAAGTGTGTGGAAGTCAGCAACTTATTTGACACCACGAAGCTAGATTTTCACGAAGTGCATGTAAACAACACAATTGAGCGATCTAAAAACTACAAAACAGGACAGAAAGGTCCATAAAGTATACATATGTTTTAATGAAAATTAAAACAGTATTTTATAAATGGAAGAATGCTAGATAATTCGTTTTTTATCGAAGGTAAATGTAGCTATGGCCTAGAGAATCTACTACTTAGATTGCGATGGAACACGCTGCTGCACTGTCGTTGGTTCGTACTGGTCGGCTAGGTTAGGTAGTGGAAACTCACACCTTCTTTTCAGTAGTTTACAATTTTTTTTGAACGAATACCACTTAGTACTAGAGGTTCGTAAAATACAGTAGATGTTTTATTAAACAAGCCTTTCACGTGTGACGTCGACGGCCTGAAACAGGCTGGCTGTTTATCTGGCTCTAACTTGGCATTGGACGCAATTAGGGGATTATCGTATCATGTTTCTAGACGGGTATATCTAGATAAAGTTCGACTAGTGGAGCTAAGCAATAATTAGCCCTTCTTAGCAGATTAACTAGATAAACAGTTTGGCTTTGACTGAATCAGTTTGTTTGTTAAGTTTAGGTTTCAGTTCTTTGATCCAAAGCATTTCTTTAATTAATCAAACTTGGATTTGCACTTAGATGAAACCTTGAAATAATTTCAGTAGCACTAATATAATGATCTTTTAAATGTTGTCCTATGTTACCTTAACTGTGCATAATCATTTCTTATTTAAAATAGAATTGTTTAATCAATCAGTAACTTGTGTTTTTTTAAATGAAATTAATTATTTTCTTTAAAAAAATGCTACCCAAGGCGAGACTTTTTTTATACCTTGTTTGACGAACTCGCTGACTAATGTACATTTTACTGTACTGTATATATGTATTCCTACTAAAAAGTTTCTAATACTAATTTAACAGCATCTTTTTTAACACATGCAATGTTGCTATTTTTTAAAAGTTGCTTTGTAAGTTACAGTATTGTAACAATTTATTGCCAATATTATTATTATTATTATTATTATTATTATTATTGTCATTTCATAAAACAAATGAAATAACAAATAAACAAATTAAGGTTCCCGTAAAATAAGGTGTAACTGTAGTTTCTGATTAC
>NW_022758991.1:42243-44525 GCF_011630105.1 Anneissia japonica
AAAAAAAAATGCACAACTACAGGATTCTCTTTTAAATGGTTAAATTAGTTTGAATATTTCCAAATAATGGCTAATTTTTCTAATTAATATGTATTTACAACATAATATAATACAGGATGATTGTTAAATATAATATATTCTAATCATGAGATGTAATATGCCAACTAGATTTTCTAGTCAATGGCTGCCAATAACTGATATATTTTCAGTGGTTAAATTTATTATTATCAGAGCCATTAATAAAAATAATAATATTAATAATTGACCGCAAATATAGTAATAATATCTAATAATATTAATAATTTTAAAAAATACTTAGACCTACTCCCAGAGCTATTCATAGGAGCTAAAAACTAATTTATTTTAGTTCTCAAATATGCATATTCTTTATGTTGATTTATTAATTAAATTTTTGCTACAGGGTATTTTACAGCATTTATTTATTTATTTTTTATTATTTTTTTTTTCTTAAATTTTATAATTGAGGGCCATTTTTTATTTATTGATTCGATTCTTGCTTATACAGTATTTAAATATTTGAAGATTTAAAAAAAATATATCATTTCTATTACCAAATTTTTCCATTGGGGCCATTTTTACCTACCTGTCATATGGGGCCATTTTTACCGGGGCCATTTTTTCCGCGCCATTCTTACCTACATTCTAGTAGGCATTGTGAGCTTTTGCATTCTAACAAATGCACGAGCTGGGGCATCACAAACGCACGCTGCAATATTTATAGCGTAAGTATTGTCTCCAACAGAAACACCTTCATCTTTTAAAACAAGGAACTCATCAATAAAATCTTGAAAATAATCTATTGCAGATATTGGTTTATTATTATCAGAAAATAAACCAATAATAAATGCCTTTTGTGGTTTAAAGTTCATACAAAATCCTAAAATAGGCCAAAATTGATTGTTGGATGCTTTAAACAAGGGTATACCATCAATATTTACCTGTAGGTTTATACAGTCAATAAGAAATATCTTTACAGTCTTTAAATGCATTTTTTATTTAAAGTAGACCAAAATGGTAGTATGACCCGCCTTCAACATCTTTTACTTCCATACATTTAACAGTATTTAGTAATGTGCAGGGGTCCTTGGGTAAATCTAAGTTTTGATTTTTCAGAACCTCTAGCAATTTACCAAGTGACACGTGAGAAATGTTGTAGTCCACAGCCCAATTTGTCAACTCATTAGAAAGGTCTGGTGTTTCAGAATCTCAGCTACTTAAGTCTGATATTTCTGGTCTTCTGTCATCATCAGGTATTGAAAAGTCAGAAAATTCGTCTGAGGATGTATCTTCACAAAGTGGTCTGTCACTATTAAAATTAGCTGATATTGATGGTATGCTCTCTAATTCTTTAGAGGATGTGTTTTTACCTAGGTCAAGATTTTTCACTGTTAAAAATATCTGGTACTGTTGGTGTACATTCATTAAACGATACTTGTTTATTGATAGGCACTTGAACTTGTTGATTTTAAAAAATATCTTTCTTAAAAGTGGACAATTTCTAAAATGTCAGAAGTTTCTAACGTTTCCTCAAACTCAGCCTGAACTCTACGTCACTTGGTCCATCTTGACATTTTCTAAATTACAAAATATATGATTCAGTAATGTACAAAAAAATCTTTAAAATACTGTACTTACTCTAGACTTGAATTCATGGCCATTTAAGAATCTGAATACAAAAGATAAAATATATAATCATTGTCGATCTAGGCATTTTGGTCTGCTGTTGTCAATGTTTTATACAGTACACATCAATAAATTTAGACATCATCTACCAAATTATAATATAATGTAAAAAGTTCATATTGAAATTGGATAATCGGAGTGAAATTAATAATAGACCAGTCCTTTTAAACAAACACAGCATGATATTCATCAATAAAAAGTAATTTTAGCAAATGACCCTGATAAATATTGTCCCAAATGTACGTAACAAAAGTCCTTACTGAAGAAAAAGCTGCATATACTAAAATATATGTATATATATATATTATATATTTTTTATTAAAAAAATATTTTCAACATTTTGTATTTTAAATAATAATTAACTATATTTATCAAGAGTAGGCTTATACTACAGTACTTTGTACTGTGTGAAAGACCTTTGTTTGCTATCTTTTCTTTTTAAACAAAGAATTTGTACATAGAGTTAATTTTTGCAATTTTATTGTACCTATAGACTCAAATTTTATATACATATTTATAAGAAACATTAAAATTTTGCCCAGACAGTGTTCTTATATATACCGTATATATATATATAT
>NW_022758991.1:44740-51633 GCF_011630105.1 Anneissia japonica
ATATATATAAAATTAAAAAGGAACAGTAGAGAAAATCCGATCAGAATGACAAAATAAACTAAGCATCCACTGGAAGGAATCCCAATATCTGCAGACGGATCCGTTTCGGCCTTCCAGGCCTCATTAGTGCAGCTAGAGTATAGACCCAAACGAAACGTTCGACCAGCTTAGGTTCACAAATTCACGGACTAGTGCTGTCTCGTAAGAATTTCGTAGGACGCGTAAAGAATGACAAAATATTCTCTGTATCTACTGGAACCGAGACACATAGCTTGTATTCCACTATTTGCATTCACACATGGGCTGTGTATATATATTGCCTTGGTTTGGTTCTGTAATCATTAGTGGTCGTGGGACTAGTTTGGGCCCTAGTGCAAATCCAATACATGCATATACATTTGTTATATACTGAATGTCCATATTGGCATTCCAAGCTCTGAGCAAGGAAGGGTTATATTGATTCAACCAAACGTCTTCAGGGTTCCTCTTAATAATAATCTTTTGCTCAGAATTTATGAGATTGTTTGCATCCTCAAATGCCTCCTGTGTTATGCCTAGACTTCGAAAAAGTTCACTTGCATTTTGATACCTTTGTTCACCAGTCAGTGCATCTTTTACGGAAGTTAATAAACATCTTGCTTTTTCAAAGGCATCATCGTCATCATCATCATTTTCATCCACTGCAGCTGGTCTTACAATAAATGTTTGTTCCGATGGTTGTCTAGGGAAATTAAATCTACAATTTGTTCCCTTTTTCTTACAAGATTTTGAATGCCTTTTGCTGTGAATCTGCACACTTGTAACAATTTCATGCAGTTCGGGATCTATAGTTTGTGATGGTATAACACAAGAAATATACTTATCAATGAAAATGATTACTTTCTCATCTTCATCCTCATCAAGAACTGGGACGTCCTCGATCCACACTAACATATGGACGTGTGCGTGTCCTCTTATTTGAAATTCAATTCTATAGAAATAATCTATAACCTTACCAATAGGCTATGCTTCAGACAAAATCACATTTCTCAAAAAAGTATGAAAGCGTTTGTCAAACATTCTGGCAACTGTCACTGGATTGTTGAATATAGAAAAATTATTTAAACGCGGAGAAAACTTATGTCTCAAATTTGCACAGAAGCTTGCTCATCACCCAATATTTCAAACCTGGCTACCCAAACAAAGACACGAGTTAGTTAAATACAATCTTAGAAACTCAAAGGATCACTCCATTTTATGCTCGAAAACAGAACGGTTCCGAAGAAGACCGATACCTTACTTTGTTAAACTTTTGAACAAGTAACTACTATGTACATTATTTATACATTTGTAAATTTTGATCAATAATGATCCAATCAATTCTTATGTCCACTCTGGTTGAGGGATATTGCATGGCCGGCGGAAGCGGGGGGCCCGGGCCCCCCACTTTTTGGCGAAAAATATATAATGTCTTGAGATTTTTGTATGATCGGCAGAGATCCCAAGTCTCCAGAAAATCGCGGGTTTCTCCCGATTTTTTAGGCCGTCTCCCGCCCTCCCGATTTTTATTAATAATCTCCCGATTTTTTTAAATATCCCGAAAATTTCATGAAAAATGTGATTTCCACAATGTCATAGAGCAATGAAACAAAATTTCTTATCTTAAGCCAATATACTATGGCGCTCGCTCAGCCTTAAAATGTCGTAAACAAGACTCCATGGCAAGGCAGGCCTAGATCCGTGGTAGAATCCCCTTGTTTATCCTCCATGTTACGATCTTTCTCATCCGCGCCGACCTCAATCAATGAGATGGCTGTCAGTTGAGTAATTAAATTTCAACAAATTAACGAAATTAGAAATCACATGAATGGATGCCCCAAGTTTTTTTCGCCGCGAAGATTTGGAACTTTGTAGAATCGGTGCATAAAAAATACTTTTTCTTTCAAGTAAGCTTCAGTTCTTTAATATCAATATGGCAGTACAGTTTGATCAAGCATTTGAGTGTGATATTTTTTGTTGAGATCACTGTGATTTTTAACTCTGATAACAGCATGTACCAAACACACTATTGTTACAATTTATTTAGAATCATGCACAATTATTTTGCATGAATTTTCAAAGTATTTACAGATCTCATAAACAATCGCTTATTTTAAACATACCCAAGGCTTATTCCCATCATGTGCCAAAAGGGATACTTCTTCACCAGTTTCTGTCCTATTGCTTGATAGTGCTCAGAAGAGTTGACAACGTTTGGGTATTTCATGTGATAGTATAATGATGCTTCTGACAACACACCCTTCACTGCCTGGCAGTATCTCTGGTGCTAAAGAGGTGATTAATATGCAGTTTCTTTTAATGAGATAATGTTATTATGTTTCTACATAACCAAGTATACAACTGGCTGAAGTGGTGTCAGCAGTTCTCTGACAGGTGTTCATTGATTACAAACCACATTAGTCCCTCTATTGTATATTTAGGGCTGATTTCATTATGACCACATAACAATTAGCATATCACAATATTAGCCATGCCAAAAAATAAATAAAAATAATACAATTATGAAAGAACAATACATAAAAAAATGCAGATAGAATCGCACACAATGGCAGATGTTATTCTTACTACTTGGGCTGATTGGAGCAGAGTCTACTGGATCCTCTTCATCAGAGCCACCAAGTCTGTCATTGTTGGTGGATTGTCTTCTTCTTGAGGTGTTGTTAACCAAATAGGTGGTAGCATGGTAGGCACATCTTGCCACTCTTCATCTGATGTTAATAACATAAATGTTTCATTCTTAAAGCAATCTAGAAGTTCCTGTTCATCTATATCAGTCCCATCTTGAAGAAGCACAAGGCGTACAGACATTTTTGTTGCAATGCTCATTTTCTTTTTGGCTGCAATATATCAGTAAAACAATTATAAAATCTAAGTAAAAATTGGAACTGATTGTTATTTTTTAATAATTTTCAAATACTTTTTTTTTGTTATTACTATATTAGTTTTCCTTTGATACTAACAATCAAATACCAATATCAATAATAATATAAACAATACAAATGATAAGATAATGATAAATTGCAGTACAACCATATGTAATACTCACCTTTGGCAAGTACTTCTTCTAGAGTGTTAGCATTAATACACTTCCTTAGATTGCATTTACAATTCCACACTTTGAATATTTGAGGCATGATCAAGCTATGGAAATTTACAATATTACTATTTGTAGTAATACATACAACTTATTTTTATTTCAAATTGTTACAGATGTTTGAGTGGAGGTTATTTTTTTTTTAAATGACTGCAAACAAACTGATAAAAATAAGCACATAATATGGTGATACTACTTCACATACCATGATTTATTTTGGAAAATATATTATAGAACTATTTTAGCACATTAACTTTTGTGTGTTTACTACATATTTAAAACCTAAGCCACCTTACTGCATTTTAAAATATAACCTATTTTTTAATTTAAAAATGTTTAAAGTCAAGAATACAGATTTGAAAATTCAGTGAGTTTTCTTTTTTAAGTTTGCATTATCTTCAAGTATTTTAAAAATATAAATTTATGTCAAATAAAAAGATAAAGAGATGCACTTCAATCAACCCTTGAAATGGTTATGTAAATTACAACAAAAGGCTCAGTGACGGTACAGTAATTCTTATAGGGAGCGTAGTGACTGATAGAAATTTGTTTAAATTATATGATTTGCGTTCATATTTATTACACACATGAAAGACTAAAAAAGAATAAATGCTTAATGGCATCTTCAGAAAAAGATTTCATAGGACAAAAGAACAATTTTATCAGTTATTTCACTTTCATGAGCATTAAATGTCATATCGTTTTTCATCCAAGCATGGCGGTCCCAACATGCTCTTGAATTTATAACTGCCGAGATCGGAAGCAGTGTGGTTTCCCACTGGCCAGGCCACAATTTTTTTTTTTCTGTACGAAACATTTGCATGAAACTTCACTCGGGCCATTTAAGTGCATGATAAGTGGCTAAAACAATTTAAAACATTTTAGCCAATTTTGGCTAAACAAATATCGAATTGGCTAAATTTTTTTTTTAGCTTAATAGTCAATTGGCTAAACAAAATTGAAAGTTCGAGTGAACCCAGCATTCACTCACCAAACTGTCTACTTATATCTTGAACCTCTACATGAATATCTTCATAATTACAGTACAAAATATTTAAAAAAGTTACGTATACAACAAACATTACAACAACCATATTTCCATTAATATCACTGTACACGACATCACACCTTTCTTAACTGTTAAGTGAACATAACAAAAAAGGTCTATGATGATGCATACAACTAACTCTAATTTTAAATGTTTTTCTTTATGCTCAATACACATAACAACACTCCATACAACCTCCACCCATCGATAGCACTTAAACATTGCCAGCTATTGTCAAGTTATCCTTAACCTTTCAAAGCCATCTCAGTGGATGTATGTTAGAACAAGCAACAATCCTGCCGACGAAGCTTCGAGAGGTCAGAAAATTGAGGACTTCTTAAGAAACACAAGATGGAAAATGGTCCTGAGTACCTCAACCAGTCCAACAGTGGCAAAATCTACAGGAGATTATACTCTTACTTTGCATTGATGAAGATGATCCAGAACTAAAGAGGGTGTCAAATGCAATAGTAGCCGAAACAGGTCAATGTTGTTTTCTAGATGACCTGATTACTAAATACTCTGCCTATAGCAAGTTAAAGAGGATTGTAGGCTGGGTGCTTGTGGCTATAGAGAGACTACGGAAAAACGGGGCTTGCATTCGTCCAACATTGGAACATCTGAAAACTGCAGAGAAGATGATGTTGGCTCATGAACAACAAAGATACTTCGAACAAGAGTTGAAAGTATTAAAACTTGGTGACTTTGAAGCCACTGCCAAAGTGATGAGGAATAGCCATGTTGATGGACGATTTTATTACAGTTGGAGGAAGGCTAAGACGGGCAGCCCTCCCTGAAGAAAAGAAGCACCAAGTATTCGTCCCAAAGAGGTCGGAAGTAGCCAAGCTGCTCGTCCTCGAAGCTCATAAGAGTGTTGGGCACATGGGTAGAGGTGCTATACTAATGGACTTGTGGCAAAGGTATTGGGTACTTGGCATTGGTGCGCTGATTAAGAATGTTGTCAGTAAATGTGTTGTTTGCAGAAGGTACAACACTAAAGCTTCTCATCAAAAAATGGCAACATTGCCTACTGAACGGTTGATGAGCGATAAACCTGTATTCGATAACACAGGTCTTGATATGTTTGGACCCTTTGAGATCAAACAAGGTCGAAGCATGGTCAAAAGATATGGACTGCTGTTTAATTTTGCCTGGCTACAAGAGCCTTACATTTGGAGATTGTTCAGACAGCAAACACTGACTAATGCTTGAATGCTATACGCAGATTTATCTGCAGGAGAGGTATTATTTCCTCATTAAGGACAGACAATGGCACCAATTTTATAGGTGCCGAAAGAGAATTGAGAGACGTAGTGAACGCCTTGAATGACAGTGAAATTCCTGAGTGGTTGAAGCAGATGGGTATCCGTTGGGAGTTCAACCCACCAGCCACATCCCACTTTGGTGGGGTGTGGGAAAGACTTATCAGAACGGTGCGCAAGGTCATTAATGGAGTACTACAAGAACAATGTTTGAAACTAGATTATGAAGGAATCTGTACTCTGTTTTGCGAAGTTGAAAGTATTATCAATAATCGGCCAATATCTACAATATCTTCAGATCCCAATGACCTACAACCGTTAACTCCTAGTATGCTACTGACATTGAGAGAAAAGGCATCAATGCCTCCGGGAATATTTGACAGGAATGATGCTTATTCCCGAAGGCGCTGGCG
Organism: Anneissia japonica; assembly: GCF_011630105.1. Classification (NCBI taxonomy): domain Eukaryota; kingdom Metazoa; phylum Echinodermata; class Crinoidea; order Comatulida; family Comatulidae; genus Anneissia; species Anneissia japonica. Next base: position 50,597 of record NW_022758991.1, read on the forward strand.
ACAGGTTCAATACTTGGCAAATCTTTTCTGGGCTAGATGGCGCAAAGAATATTTGCCTATGTTGCAGAAAAGGCAGAAATGGTGCGACCCGAAAAGAAATCTCACATGTGGAGATATTGTGCTTGTAATGGACGAATCGCTACCAAGAAACAGTTGGCTACTTGGGAGAATAGTAGAAGTCAATGCAGACAGCAGTGGTTTTGTGAGATCCTGTTCTGTTAAGACTCAACATTCTGTGTTGAAGAGACTGATATCTAAACTGCGCTTGCTTTTGGAAACGGATCAAGATCGAAATTGAATTTTGTTATTCTTGAAGTTAATGCATCTTTAATTTGAATAATTGTTTCACAATTAAGGGGCCGGGATGTAATGCCCTAATTAATCAGATTTATAGAGGGCGTCATAACGCTGACGTATAACAAAGGTAACCAGGCGGCATTTGGAAAGAAGTGTACGTAAAGTTTCTCGTACTTAATTTAGCCTGCCTTGCTATCTAGAATCTGTAGAGTTGCGAAATCTTTAATTGAAATGTCTACAAAACTTTGTGAATCACGTACTCATACTCGTTGACTTTGTTCTTCTCGTATTCGATATACGTCTCGTCATTATCCCGTTACTACTGTACTACTGTTATACCATTTTTCACCGTTTCATTTATCATCCTTTCTACGTTTGAACGATTAAATTTACATAACATCTTATGCTGATTCCATTGGTAGTAATTTTTATTTTGAAGTTTCGCATTCTACAGGGTGAAAAATCCTTTGTCTACATTTCGCATTAACGTCGTTAAAATATCCCCTTAGCGGCAGTATTTTCGCCTTAAGGTATTATTTCTAACCCTCTCCATTGTTAAGGTTTCCCCCTATGGTAGTATATAGTCGTATATATATATAGTCGTATATATATATATATATATGACAGCGAGAGGTCGCAGGTTCGAGTCCCGCCAGAGGCATTTTATTACACAATTTCTTTATTCATTTATTTTTACAGGACTACATTTGTTGAGAGCTATGCTACACGATGTATTATTA
>NW_022758991.1:53526-68284 GCF_011630105.1 Anneissia japonica
ATCATTAATCTAATCTAACTTCTGATATTAAATTAATCAATTACTGTATGTATATTAAATTAATTAATGTATATGTTTTTGATTTATTTTAAACTAAAGATACTATTTAATTTCACATTTTAATCACAATTGTTACTTAATCAAATTCTTTAATGTTTATACTTTTGTTATGTATTTTGTATTTTTATATTTTACCACTTATGGCCTTGCACGGCCTTGATGAAAAACACCCTTGGGTGATCAAGTTTTTCCGTGTTTAAATAAAAGTAATTATTATTATTATTATTATTATTATTATAACAAAATCAAATTTTATAGCTCTATTCGATAGCTCCTGCTATCTTCATCAACGTTAATGTGAGAAAACTTTGGAGATCTTACATATACATAAAGAATGATAAATGGTATAAACCAATAAAATTATGAGACAGCACTAGTCCGTGAATTTGTGAACAAGATCAGAGATCTAAAGATGCAATCTTTACCGTGCATCAGTGGCGGCCCGCTAGATCTTAATACAGATTCTTTAATAATATATAAATTTTAAAAGGCAAAACCCATAAAACAGCAAACGGCCACATAATGGAAAACTATTTAAAATTAAAATGGAACAGTAGAGAAAATCTGATCGGAATGACAAAATGAACTAAGCATTCACTGGAAGGAATACCAATATCTGCAGACGTATCATATAAGAAATAATTATGACCAATTTTACATACGTTTTAAATGACTGAAAGTATATTCTTTATAATTGTTCATGGTTCAAAAATATGGAACATTATGGTCCCCTAATTAACAAATGTCAAATGTCAACTAAGTTTACTAATAAAACTAAAATTGTATTAATAAATTTATACTAGTCTAAAAAACATATAAATATTTATATTTAATATTTATATTATTAATAATATATAAAATAACATATAAATATTCAGTTATTTATATAGCGTCTTTCTTTGCAGATACAGAGCGCTTTTTACCCATGGCATTGGGTCTACATGCTTAAGTTTTGCTGCTGTAATCAGTGCAGGAACCAGCGACACCGCCAAGTACCCATTTATACTTCTGGGAGGAGGGAAGCAATGCAGATAAAGTGTCTTGCTCAAGGACACAAGCGAAATGCACAGCGAGGGATTGAAACTCTGACCTGAAGGTTGGGAAACCAAACCATTCCTGCTGCGGCAAACCACTTATTATCATTTTTTTTTTTCCCCCATTTTTTGAGTCATTTGGATAAAAGTTTATACAGCATATTAAGAAAATTCTAGATTCATACCCATTATACATTTACCTTCATATTATATTTATAACTTTTTAGCAATTGTATTAATGTATAATCTAATACCATTTTTTTAAAATCTATAGGCCTACCTGTCTTATACTACATGTGAAAGACCATGGAACTAAATGGATTGAGTGAATGATTGATTGTTTGAATTGACTGGTTGAGTGATTGATTGAAGATATCATGCAAAATTATCGTTTTTATTATAGGGGCAAAGTACAGTATAAGTTTTTCAATTAAATAAATGGCATATTTTGTGTGGTATTTAATTATGAGTATCAAGCCTCTCCAGTAATATGGACGTTGGCATTGACTCTTTGGAAGGAATGACTATCAATTAACTATTTATGTTATTGAGGAGGGTTTTAGTGTGAGCATCAACTTAGTTCCATCATGATTGGGATTGAAAATTTCAGCTGTAAAACCAAGCAAATGGCACTCTCAAAAATTCATATCCAACTTTAGTAATTAAGTTGAGTTTCTCAAAGTAACTAAAAACCAACACTGCTATTTTTGTAGTTGACCTCCTTGAAATTTAAAAAAAAGATATTAGTAATTATCGTAGTAGCAGTAGTACTAGGCCTAGTGTACTACCAGCTTGTGTTTTATAGATGCATTAATGTAATCATCTCTTTTTTTTTCTTCTGATGAAGCTGACAAGAGCCTCTAGCTCAATCCCTGGACGAGCTTCTTCACACTTATAAATTAATTGTTATTTATACAAATTGTAAGTTACCGAATGATATTTATATATAAAAGAAAAAAAAAAACAACATAATTTGTGTACCTGTAGCTTGTTCCATGGGAGATCTTTTTCTGGGATACCATAATCATACAGAATCTCTTGTCCAGGATGTATATTCTGCATGGCGAACAAACACAATGTTGGCTGATTGTCTATAGACAACGACTTCATTTTTGCATTTTGCATTTTCTTTGTCCCATGGTTAATTAACCTTCCCAAAAAAATAGTCCTTCTTTGTTTGGTTCTATGGTTGCATCAACACTGTAAAAATAAAAAGAATCCAAGTTTTATATTACCTGAACTTTCTATTGCTAAAATTGTCTTTTAAAATAAATTTAAAAGGAATAGTACGTGCAGAATTGTTTTTGTATTGTGGTAAACTCAGTCAACTGATCAATTAAATGACTGAACTCCATCTAGACAACTCAAGCTCATGACTCAACACCCAGAACGGTTACAATTGAAACTTAATCTAAACTAAATCAACCAATCAGTTCTACTCAGCAACAATGGAAGTGCAACAACAGCCAGCTAACACGTGTGAACAACAATATACTGTATACCCAGGGAAAATATCATGGCACACTGTTACATAACATATGAAGACAACCCAGCAATACCTGGATACTTACGCGTAAACAATTAAGCATACATTTACTCGTGATTCCACAGTATCTATTTTTTTTCCTAAAGAGCTTGACTGTATAATTATTTACATTAAGTTTACCTTTAATTGCAAAATATAAAAAAAATGCTTTGAAGCACAGCATATTTTAAAATTTGATTAGTAATGTAAACTAAATTAGGTTTGAATTTATATTCATGATGATCAATGTATAATTTTTATGCACTGCAGATTTGAGAAAAACAATGTAATGTCCTAATCAAACTTAAGTACCATATTTCAAATAATTTAAGGACAAAAAATAACATTTAAGTTAGTTATTAAATTACCTATCACATTATTACTGGCAAAGTAACACATGTATGAGACTTAAAAATATATTAAACACACATTATTATAGGAAAATCCACCGCATACAAATACCTATAGGCTGAGATTGTATTAAACACATATCATTATAAACAATTCTTGTAAGTATCTCACATAGAAATATTACGGGAATGAGACACTGTATGCCAATGTGACACATTATTATAGGATAGTGCATCACAAGGTCTTTCAAAAATGACACTTCAAACTCATTTTTTTCGTATAAAATCAATTTTATTCGTAATATATGACCAACACTTGTGTTTATAATATATTTATTAATATAAACACGCTGTAGTTTATAAAAATTGTCAGAATAGGTGGCAGAGGCACTTTAAAACGAAAGAAAAGTGCATTATTTCCTATAGAAATCTATCGTAAATAAAATATTTTCCATTTATCTTATCGCGCCCACCCAACCGTTTTCCTTAAGGGAAAACGGATAACATACACCCTTAACCATAGCAGCAGAGCACCGTATCAGGGCACCGTATCCCCATTGCTGTGACTGCGACGCTGTAGGGCAAACGCGGCAAAGAGAACAAAATACACATTGTTCAACCAGCAACATAAGTCTGTTGGGCGTCCCATACTAGAGCCTGCAAAGAGAAACATACGATTAGAAACATATCTAAAGACTCATGACACGTCGCTGAAATACAAGCGACGTGTCACAGCGAATGGAATCGGTCAAGTGACCTTATATTATATAATATATTTTGCCAAATCTTTAATGACTATATTAATTTGAGGCCTTCAATAAAAAATCCAGTTTGCATGGATTTTCTTAAATAATTATTGATATGGTAATGTTTTGTGTGTTGTGTATCTTGGTTTTCCATTAACTTTATTTCAATCTTCGCAGATCTTGCCCCTTCCCACTTTGTTATGAGACGGCATTCCTTGATGTTTGTGAATTTTTTTTGCACTATCAGCTTTATGTAGCATGTATGTCGTCATCATTTCTGCCATCCAAGGGCTTCGATCCATTGTGAAAAGTGGGGGAGGGGCGAATTTCAAAATAAGGAAATCTTCCTCCCTTTAACTCTTCTCATTTTTTTTCTCCCTCTTTTATTATTTTTTATTATTTTTTACAGGATTGACGGGAGGAGGAACAGGGCCTCTGGCCCCTCGCTGGATCCTCCCCTGCATAATGTCATGGAGAGATTGCACCAAGTAACATTGTGGTATCACCACTTAAATAAGTCGAAATAGACAGACCTCTCCATTGGTATATATATAGGGAAGTATAATATTATTGTTTATAATGGCTATATAAAATTCAATTTACTAACTGTAATTTTTTAAATTAGGAAAAGACAGGAATTGTATACAGACCTTAATAATATACAAAAGAAATAAATTTTGTATAGTAAAAATTGTGAGTTCGTAAAAAAAAACTTTGAGTTCGTAAAAATGTTGGCCTAATATGTTTACACGTTTCCAATTTTAACAATGTACACCATAAAATTGATGGAGTGGTTACTGAGATGGTTACGAAATCTACAAACAATTGCTTTTTTACTCAATGCGAAATGCGCACCACACTTGGAATAGAGCACAAGTGAATGGACAAAATTCATGACAGTCATTCATAATTGTTGTTCTTTCCACTCGTTTCGAAAAGTGGGGTTTTAAATATAGAAGATTGGTGACAAGTGGGGGGATAATTGATGTGATTTCCCCCTACTTTGAAAAGTGGGGGAAAGTGTCCCCTTGTCGAGGGGTGGCGCCAGTGGGGCGGTGCCCCTGACGAGGTGTCAGATTTCCCCGACGAAAGCAAAGTGGGCATGGTCGAGCTTCAATTAAAAGGTTCTGAAAGCAGTCCTGGGATGAAGCCTCCCTACGGGGGCCCTTGTATCACCCACTAATGTAACAATCAACCACTAATGTAACATTAACCACTATTGTAACAAAAATCAAAGACTATTGTAATAATTCATTAACCACTATTGTAACAATGATTTAACCACTATTGTAACAATGATTTAACCACTATTGTAACAAAAATCATTAACACTATTGTAACAACAATTTAACCACTAATGTAACAACGTACAATATATAGTAGTCTCCAAGCCGAAACTTAATGTGCATTGTCATATTAAAAAAAAAAATTTTTTTGTGGCATTTTTAAAATTTTAAAATTTTTTATATAGAGGGTTAAAGGTCATATTTAAAAAAAAAGGTCTGAACAAGCCCAAACTGGACAGGGATAGTCTCTATGACATTGTAAATATTAGTAAATATTTTTTCTGAAGTTAAAGGTCAAAGGTCATGAAAGGAAAATCTTTTTTAAAATGATAGGCTTTTTAAAAATGTTGTGACTTTTGATATAGATGTTTGGTCTGAACAAGGCGAAAATTGCACAGGGATGGTCCTAATTAGGTTACTTAAAGTCAACGCCGGAGTGTAAGAAGGGGCACTAATAATTTGAATGGACGTTAATCCTCAGTGGTACTATAATTTTTTGAGTAAATAAATGCCTTGTTATACTAAAACGATAACGATTAACGATAAAAAATATTTTTATATTTTATCGTTTTAAATTATTATTATTATTATTAGGAATTTGACTTGATTTATGAAAATATTTTTTATCGTATTTTAGCAGACAGTTTCTCAGAAATTGTACGGTCATTCCATCAATCAGTCGGGTAATTTTTGCAGCCCCATTTCATTAAATAATACTTTTTCGCCCCTTCACACATCACTATCTGGTTATATTACATCTTTCCTTTGTATTGGCTTGTGCTAGTATCTGTGACGCAGTGGGGATGTATGCATGCAAAATGAAGTAGAAGACAAATAAAATATTCAAAAATAACATTTAATTAATCAATTTCCTAATTTCCTGTTCTCTGACCCTGCTATACAATATATTTTTGTTCTATTTGATCTATTTGAAACCTTAATTCTATAATATTTGTTAGACTACACGTTAAAAAAATTTTTTTTAGTTTATTTTATATTTTTCCAAGTTGCAATTCTCACTTAATTTTGGTTCATAAGTACAGTAGTAGTAGTAGTTGTAGCTTTATAACCGCAAGGATTATTGTATAATACCCTTCGCCCGATGATGATACAACATTTATTTCCATTAGCCACTGCCTGGTCACCGTAAGTGCCATCTCGTGACATATTTCTAAGATACTGGTTCCATGGTAGACCTATGGATAATTCGAGAGGCATCCCATCTGCAGCACTATCGTGTTCCCTTAAAAATTTACAAACTTCATCTCTCAATGTTTCTGATGAACGAAAAATACCATTGCTTTTCAATTGATGTGCAATAGCCTCAAACTGACTGTTTCCATTACCGGGTGGGTCGTAAGCCACCTGGTATCCTAGGTTTTCAAACACTAGATTTCTATTCCATTTGCTTGTTGGAAACGGCTGAGAAAGAAGAATGGCGAGGATTTTCTTCTAGAATAGGAAGGTTTTGTTTTGTTTTGTTTTTGATACTTTCTTTTGTTTTTCTCGCTCAGCTGTTAGATTGGTTATGTCTTCTACTGAAATCCAAGATGTAGTCTCAACACATGTTAACGGGTGTTCAAATTTCACTTTATACCGATACATTTTTAAGTTCCTTTGAACCACTTTAGATTTAAGGACATATCGTCTTTTAGGAGCAGCTTTTGTTGTTCTTGAAAACGGATATCTTATTAACACTGTTTCTCCCAAATGATATTTTGACGGAATTTTATTCTTCATTCTTCTGTTAATGTATCTTACATCCCATGTATTACTGGCATTTTTCGCCTTCTTCCTAATGCCTGCTCGTTCCTTGTTGCTTGTAATCTTTTGATTTAGAAGACTCTTGATATTTTCTGTTTTCATATACGCGTCTGCCATTCTGTACATAATTTGCCACAACATTAGTTTTTCTGCCGTAAAAGACTTCGAACGGTGACTGCCAGCCAAGAACATCCATTGGCTCCTCGTTTTGAAGTTGTTGGTATCCCTTTAATTGAGTAGCCCAATTCACCCCACTTTTCTTGAGATGCGCCATGTCGAATGCTATCTTTTTCCTAAGGCTTCGGTGCGACCTCTCAACCTTCCCTTGAGACTGTGGATGGTATGGTGAGCTTCTTACAATTTTAACTTGGAGCTTTTTACGTAATTTCTCCACTGCTTTTTTTAACTCTCCGCCATTGTCCGATTGTAGCACTTTAGGTGGTCCAACCTCCATGTATAGATTTTTGAGAATCAGGGCGACTTCTCTGCTTGCTCTACTAAAAAATGGGCGTAACCACAGGTAGCGACTGAAAACATCCTTCACTGTAAGAATGTATTTAAATGTTTTGCCATCTTCCAGGACTGGTACCTTGCTCATGTCAATTATGTCTATCTGATGAAGAACCTATAATGAAAAAAAAGTAATATATCACACAGTAATATTTATAACTCAATGCATTTTTTACAAATGAAAAATAAATGAGAAAAAAAAAATTATGATATGATATTCTCATTTAAATTTACAAGAAGGGGTGGAAAAACCCTAATAATTTTATTTAACCCATTGCATAAATCTCGATATATATAGATGTAAAATCTATTATTGCATAACTATACGTATTACAAGTTTCAATTAATACTTATATTATGGGCGTTTTTACATGAGTCCAAGCATCTAAAAACTTGTTTCGGTGCTGTGTCGGTTGGTTAATCTGTTGGTCGGTCGCCCCCCCCCCCCTTTTTTTTGTTTTAATTTAGCATGCTATTTTTAAACTTCTGTTAGTCCTGGTTTCAAATTTAACAAGCAGTTTCTTAGCGATGGCAGTCAGTCGGCTTGTCCTTTTTGTGGTCTGTCCTATTATTTTGAACATGGTATTTTAAAAATAGTTATCCTATGGCAGTTTTGAAGCATTTTAATGATATCGGCCGGTCATTCATATAATATAGTTAGACCTACACTGTAAAAAAATTTCTCGTAAAATTACGGGAAAAGTCCTGGCAGCCAGGGTGCCAAGAAAAAACCGTAAAATTTACGGTAAAACATAAAAAATTCCCCGTAATTTGTACGGGCAATATAAGGTATATTTACGGGTAAACCGTAAAAACTGCCCGTAACATCACGGGTACTCTTTAAAATTTGACCGTAAATTTTACGGCATATTTATTATAATACCGTAAATTTGACGGCACCCTTACTATGATACCGTACATTTTACGGCACCCTTATAATAGTACCATTAATTTTACGTGTAGCTCAATTTTTTTTTACTGTTCAGTGAACTTTATTAAATTAGCAAGAAATTAAAGTAGATCTTTGAGTTATTTACATAGCACACATGTCCGCATGGAGCTTCTATACTATAATACTTATACATCATTTATTCGCATTGTATCTTCTTTGCATGTATTTGTCTCTCAGTAGTGTTTAAAAAAAATAACGGAATTGAAAAGGCAGTACACTTTAAAAAATTAAATTCAACTATTTTTCTTTATTCATTCATATTTGTTGACCCTTAGTATCTGGGGGGCCTAGAGAGGTAGAGGTCACCCATGCCCTCACTCCAGAATATACATTCTGACTCATCACCATTATATACATCACATAATACAATTTTAAGTATCACTGTATCTGACTGCCGTGATTCAGAAGAACCCCATTATAAGCCAAAATCATCTATAGCTTTAAGTAGGGTTGTAGGCTGTAGAAAACTAAGGGTGAGTGATAGATATTTTTAGGATGGGTACATAACATTGGTAACATTAAAGGGAAATAGCAATAACTTACATCTGCAAGGAACACTATTTCTGGTGCTTTCTCACCCAAATATGCCATAATTGATAAGATAATACCAGCCGCCTTCGTGGAAACAGTTGATGGCATTGAACTGAGATCATATAAAATGTTTTGAATCGCCGGTCTTGTCACAGTTTTCATGTAAGCCATGATTCTTGGTCCTTTAGCTGTCAACGTTTTATTCATGGTCTCTTGTATATCAGTGTTTGTTAGCTGTCTGAAGTGATTGATCATTCCACATCTTTTGAACAATACTGGCCAGTCTTCCAGAAGATTATCAATTGTTAATCCACTATTGATGTCACGCTTTTGACTGTAATATGTTAATTTCATTTGCAATTCTATTTCTTCTGTTACATCACCACTACAATTTTTAAGATCCTCTTGTAAGGCCAACTGCGTTTGTTCAGTTTGCCCCTCTTGAAGCTCTGGTTGCCAGTCCACACACCCATAAGTGTCAATTCTTTTTACCTTTTCAGTAACTGGGTCTGCTGCAACTGCTGCACGTCGTTTTACTCCACTGTTTAAGCCTCTGTTCACATTCTCCCACCTGCTAAGTAATTGTTTAGATAATGAAGAATATCCAGTCCCAATCACATCGCCGTCAATCTGATCTAACAGTGGGGCTCGGTGTTTATAAACAATGGCCTTTGCAATAGTGTTGCAGGCTTTGATTGTTGGGTGCTGCCGGATTATCTGCACTTTGTCAATGATTGTGCGAACCATTGCTCTACGGTCAGAAGGAAGCGGTCTTTTGTTTTGCTCCAATGCAGTACAGAGTCTTGCACTCATTTTTTCCCATGGAACTTCAAATTCCTCGGCCCAATCAGGATTTTGGGTATGAGTGACAGGTACACATAACGCTTCCACAGTGCTTGTTAATGCTTCCATACTTATGGATGCAGTTTCCAAAACTACTACTTCTGATGGGTCAATTTCGACTTCTGCAAAAATGTATAAGTGAAATGTTTTAATACATGAAGTAAATACTGAATACTATTCTGTAGGGGTGCAGTAAAGTTTCTTTAAATCATGAAGTTGCTTGGGAGATAATTGATGTGAATATAATAATAACTGCACTCACAATGTAGAAGTGGTTGGCGCATCGGTTGTGGCTTGGACTCCCAACCTCGGGGTCGGGGGTTCGAAACTCTCGCTGTGCAAATCGCTTGTGTCCTTGGGCAAGGCACTTTATCTACGGTTGCCCCTCTCCAGAGAGTGGGTACCTGGTAGGTTCAAACACAGCCTGCGCTGAATACAGCTGCAACATTATGGAATACCCCTATGGGGCCTGAGTGTGTGTTCCATATGTGCTTGTTAATCAAACTGATTCAATTATAACATAATTTCAAAATATACTGTACTGTAAAAAATCCCTAGAGGTTAACAAAAGAGTACAAGCTAACACTGTATGTACCTGTACGGTTTAAATATTATCACTGACCCTAAGTACTGACACCCACCATTGGATTTTTTATATCTTTGAGCAATAAGTACAGTAATTGTTTAAAAACGAAATAACACCCCCTTGTACAGTACATTACAATATAATTCGTAAATTCTATAAAATTACATATAAGATAAACACTGTTTTTATTATGGGTATGCAAAACATTATAAAATTGTCATATTAAACATGGCTTAACTACGGTATGTTAACGACCATTAAAATTTTTTAACCGGTCCTTGGAACTGCATAATGCTAGCCACAACAATGAGTAAAAAACAAAAATGATTATATTATACGCCTGCAAAAATAATTCGCAAAATCATTGGAGTGTCACCATCCGTCTCTGCTCTGTCGCGGTCCCGGGCCCCTACCTAGGTGACTAAACAAAGGAACCGGATACAACATTTGCCCTGCCACAGACGACCCGGTGCTCAGAGACAGTGACCAAGATAGAGGCACCCCAGTGATAATGCTGAACAAGTTAATTATTTGAAAAAACATTAACTGATAACCTGAAATTGTCAGGAAGCATTTTGTAATTCTTGAAAGTTCCAAATTGAGGAAGACATTTGTGAAGCCTCACCAAAAAATAAGTCTCATGGTTAGAATATCAAAAATTGAGTTTATATTTATTTAGGTAGATCACACAAGTTTTAATTTGGCCTTTGAATGGCTTCACTAGGATATGTAGATCCAGAGATGTGAGCATTTAAATATTATGTGTAAAGAGAACCACATTTTGAGAAAATCCACCTCAAATATAAACTAACCTGTACAAATAATAGGACTAGAATTACATAATACGGCCAGAGAACACTGTTTTATTAAAATCCACTAAAAAAGTATACAGTCCTAAAATATAAATATTAAGCTATTCAAAAACATTAAAATCAAAATTTTGGGGATTATCTCACAATGATTTCATCGACGATGCATCTCATTTCGTGGTGAGACCTCACATTTTATTGAACAAAAAACCCCTACAGTTTTAGACAAGCACAATGCACATGAAATTAGTAATGCATGCACAAGCTCTGAGACATACAATTATATTAATATGGCCTTACTGTAGTGAAAAAAAACCAAACCAAACAAACAAACAAAAATATGTTTTTTGAACATATAAATTTGATTTCATTTTTATGACTTTTTATATGTTGCTCAAACAATAATTTTCCTGCAAACATCGGTAAGAAGTGACTGTGGTTTAATAGCCACAAATTTTATTTTATGCCAATTAGCACACCCGCCACCACCAAAAATAGAAATTTCAGAAAAAATAAAAGTTTTATTTTTATTATGCCCTACAGTACGTTGCCTTAAAATTTTCAGAGATAAGATATGTATATTTCTAATTATATAAATTTGTAGCATTTAACCATCCCATTTTACATTCACCAATAGAATTTTATTTTTATTTTCTCCTCTGTCTGGATGTATTTGGCAAAACTATTGCTAAAGAAAACCAAATTTTATTTTTATTTTTATGCCACCCTCCTCCAATGATCTTTAAAAAACATAAGTGTATGCTAAACAAGGAATAAAAAAAGTTTCGCCTAAGATATAAACATGTTATTGCAACATCTACAGCACACACACTGCATGGTGTAAAAGTACTACCTTTCTACTTTTGAATTGGTAAGATACCAATGGATAATAATCAACTAAGCTATTTGCATTCTGGCATGTATAGATAGTGTCTTGATTATTAAGGACATATATGGACATACCTGGCCATAAAAAAGATTTAATGTTTTCAGTTACAAAGTAAACTACATCATTCCTAATAAGTATAACAACAATGCGCCCAAACACAAGATGCATTTCTTCTCCCCCAACGACGACAAACATTCCTTTACGGTAAAGAGACCCTTTGTAGGTTACACAATATGTTTCAACTGTGGTGTCAGGTGTAAAGTTAAATCTGCATACTGCTTCTGCAATTGACTCATTGTAGGTCTCAACAAGAAAAGGGCTAGCATGCTGAAATTGGATTACTGGTGGAAAAAGGCTTCCTACATTTAAATATGCCTGAAGTAACTGGTGCCTTTCTGCTAGTGTAAAACATATATTCTTAAAAATGTGTGACATCCGTGCACATCTCTTAAAGTATGTGTGCTTACTTTCAAAACGAAGTGTCCAAAGTCTTATCAGAGGGCCAATGTAGGATAAGTTCTGAATGTGACGCATATAATGGTGTTTTGGCTTTAGAGCATGTTCTGCAAATGAATCAAGTCTTAACTGGAGATATTCGTCTATTAGCACAGCCAGATAGCCAACATTTCCTTCATTTATTTTTGGAGCACAGACTAACTCTACAATCTCTTTTAGTAGCAAACAGGGATACCATACTTGATCATTATAATCATTCACTCTATTCCCAACCAAAATTGAAAAGTTCCTTAGAAGACACCAGTTCTGTACAGCATGGCCACTGATTTTTTCCCCTGAACACTAACAGTATTTGGTTTGTTGTTAGCATCACCACCAAGAAACCTGAATTTTCACAAAGTACTTAATGTACAATACTAGGTCATATGAAACAACACCTTCAAATAGGTCATGCCCAAGGCAGGGTGGGAAACCACTGGCTGACACACAAAAGTATTTTAATTGGTTGAAAATGGATCTATGCTTTATGCCTTCAATAATTTCTGCTTCTGGTCTTTGTTCTATTTCTAGCACAGTCCAATCATAGTTAGCAACAGTTCTCTTTGAACTATTAGCAAGAGCATTTTCCTGAAAGGACATTTTGTCAATTAAGCAAAACCTGCAGAAATGTGGAGATGTGCTAAAATTTTCAGTAAATCCACACAGGAAATGCGATCCCAAGTTATCTCCAGTGATTGCACCGACTGTGCCTTTCAAATGATTACCCATCCCATCAGAAATACCTTCTTGTTCCAAATGTTTCAAGTCTGCAATTAACTTAGAAAATACTTTGTCTTGACAGAAATATTTCAAAACTTTTTTCTTGCACAGAAGAACAAGTTGCATTTGGTCAATAGATGAGCGATAAAATGGGGGGAAATTTGCAAGTGAGAAATATACACCCAACACTTTGTGCTTTGTTTTGGCAGAACCTAGAGGATTTACTACCTCAATTGCATCTTGATATAACAAGATATTCATGGCATTTGGTTTACTCTTAAAAAAGGTGTTTTGTTTGTATACTTTTCCATCTGTAATGTCTTCCAAAACTCCTTGTTTGTTTGTTCTCAGCTGCACATTGTTGTACTGTTGATGATCAGTATGTGAACATAGCAATCTAAGAGTGTCAAGTATGGGCACATACTGACTAAAGCACTGCTTTCTGTTATCATTTCTACCAAAGTAAACAGAGACTCGTGCTAATAATAAATTAAACTTTTTCTTAAAGTATGATTTCCGTGTGTGATCTGTTTTGAGTGGACTAGTATTACATGACTGCAATAAATTGATTGCATTTAATTCCTTTACGATTTCTTGTCTTTTGTTAATATCAAGATTAAGTGTATCTAGTTTTTTTGTAATCTTTTGTGCATACATGTTTTCTCGATATCATGCACAGTTTGGAATTCCTCTATTATAGACTGTATAATAGAAGCTGGGAGAAGACACTTAGCTTGAAGTTTTAAATAAAACATGGCAAGACTACGAAGAAAGTCTTCCTCCAAATTTTCCATATCAAAAGACTCGCAATCATCTTCATTATAATCAGTGCCATCAAAACTAACATTATTAACCTCTGTCTCTTGTTCATCAACTGGTTGTTCATCATGTAGTTCTTCACCAAGTACTACATGATATGTACTTTATTATTTTCCTGCACAATATCATTTACTAATAAATCTACAGACCAATTTCGATGTTTACGGGACAAGTGACCTGTAAATGATGACTTCTTATCGAACTTTCTATTACAGGACTTAAAGGGGCAGCAAATTGTAACAACATTCTAAACGCTTTAATAATAAACGCTTTACCGCCACCTATAGGCGATGATTGATGTTGTTGCTATGTGTGAGCATTAAATGGCGCACGCCACGAAGTAAAGCATAGTTCATCGTTCTATACTTATATACTGTAATTATAACTACAAGCATATCATAACATGGTGGCAGCGGTGGTGAATTCCTCCTACACCAACGCCAGGACCTATTCTGCTTCAAACGTGTATACATCAAGGACAATTCCTGTTGTAGAGTATGTGAGTCATCTCCCCTCTATTTACTACTACTGTGACTACTATACTATTAGTTATCGAGGCCTAGGCCTAGACCTACACAATTGAAAAGCATTATGAGCTTGCCGACTGCCCCTGACGCCGATGCGTCAAATGAGGTTGAACCAAATAGCCGGTAACGCCGGCCTTGGTCCTACTGCATACAAGAAACCACAGATTCATCCACCGGCGCCTTTCAATCCAGAAGGTGATGATGTTGCCGAAGTTGCAGAGAGATGGAAAATGTGGAAACAAATGTGGGGAAATTATTGCACTCTGACAAACTTAGCCAGTCAACCCCAGCCATACAAAACGGCATTACTAC
>NW_022758991.1:68428-70081 GCF_011630105.1 Anneissia japonica
ACCCTAAGAAATATGTCAAAGACCTGTGGATTTTGTGCATGCATGAAGGACAAATTGCTTATGGACCGACTACTGATGGGTGTAACAGATGATAAAATGAGAGAAAAGATGGCTTCCACTCATGATCTCACTCTACCTCGAGCTATAGAAATTTGTAAAGCTATTGAAAATGCAACAGTACAGATGAAAGCAATTAGAGATAAAGATGCTATAGTCAACAAAATATACCAACCTAAACAGCAAAGATCAAAGAAACAAATCCACCATGATGCAGCCTCAACGCCAAGAAGTTTTACAAGACTTTGCAAATTCTGCAGAAAAGACCATCCTTTCCGGAAGGAAGAATGTCCCGCATGGGGAAGGACCTGCGGTGACTGCGGACGACAAAACCACTTTAAAGGTTCCAGTGTATGCAAAAGAAAAGTGCATGTAGTTGAACGTGAATATACCTCTTCCTCAGATGCAGAGAGCATAAGTCACATATCTGAAGTCAATGCTGTAAGCCGTCACCGAGGTAAACCAATATATACTGCAACATGGAGATTGATAGCAAACCTGTGAAGTTCCAAATTGACAGTGGGGCCACAGTAAACTTGGTTCCTCAGAAATACGCCACCAACATTGACAAAGAAGAGATCAAACTGAGGATGTGGAACAATGCCGGAATGAATGCATTGGGCCGGACAACTGTCAAGATGAGAAACCATCTACCAGCAAAAAATACAAAGTACACTGCGTTGTGGTAGAAGACTTAACTCCCATCCTAGGTCGAACTGCAGCTGAAGCGATGGGCTTAATTACTGTCAATTAGGATAACTTCATGCAAGTCAACTCTGTCAATTCACATTTACCCAACTACATCAAGGAATATGAAGAAGTTTTCGATGACACAAAGACTGGAGTTCTACTAGGAGATAAAGTTCACATTACTATAAGCGAATATGCTATGCCAATTATAAGGCCAGCGAGAGGAGTTCCAGAGGCTCTGAAACCTGCGGTAAAAATGAAGATTGACACACTGGTTCAGCAAAACGTATTGAGCAAGATTGATGAACCAACAGACTGGGTCAGCCAAATGTCAGTGGCGAGGAAGAAATCTGGAGGCATTAGATTATGTATTGACCCAGGTAACCTCAACCGATACCTACGACGAGAACACCATCCACTGCCGGTACTCTCAGACAAATTGCCAAATCTTAACAAGGCACAGTATTTCTCAATATGTGATCTAAAGGATGGCTACCTACATTGCGAATTAGACGATGCATCGAGTAGACTCACGACCATGGCTACACCGTGGGGGCGATATGTCTGGAAAAGACTCCCTTTTGGCCTAAAAGTCAGCAGTGAAATCTTTCAAAAAAAACTTCAGCAAGCGCTTGATGGTTTGGAAGGTGTTCACTGTATTGCTGATGACATCATCATTTGGGGTAGAGATGCAGAAGAGCACAACTGTCGAGTGGAAGCGTTCCTGAAACGATGCAAAGAAACAGGAATCATCCTCAACAAAGCAAAGTCAAAGTTTGGAGTAGATGAGGTACCCTTTTTAGGCCACATTGTATCCAAAGCTCGTTTAAAACCAGACCCAACCAAAATTGATGCTGTACTTCAGATGAAAGCACCACAGAATAAAGATGAAATACACCGACTGCG